>NW_005276977.1:0-412 GCF_000412655.1 Myotis brandtii | reverse complement strand
ATTACTCAAGGACTTTACAGTGCTGTGGATTTATTATATACTGGAGTCAAATCCCATGTTCCATCAGCTGGTTTCATGACAGAAAAACGTATTTTTCTAAATTTAAGCGTATAATCACTCTCCAGGAAGAAAAAAAAAGCTACATCCACAAAAAATAAGGTCCAAATGAACCTCTTACTGATTCCCTTAAATGTGACACGTTTGGTCCATTCCCTAAAAGTGATGAGGATGTGGCAGCTTTGTTAGTTTTCAATTGTGGAAGAAATATCTCTATGTTTTGGCTATATAACATTAATTCTTTTGGCATTTTCTTAGAGAACCAAAATGATAATTTTGTGCTCTTAAACTTCAGACTAATATTTGTGTATATATCTAGATACTAGAGGCCCAGTGCATGGATTCGTGCACCGGT
>NW_005276976.1:0-412 GCF_000412655.1 Myotis brandtii | reverse complement strand
GGAAGATCAGCTTTAATGCCTGCTTGTCACAGATGTTTTTCATTCAACTTTTCACTGTCATGGAATCTTCAGTGTTGTTGGCCATGGCTTTTGATCGTTTTGTGGCCATTTCTAATCCTCTTAGATATGCCTCTATCTTAACTGATCTTAAAATAGCACAGATTGGAGTAGCAATCATCACTAGAGGGACAGTAATACTGACTCCTATGGTGTTGCTTCTGAAAAGACTATCCTACTGTCACAACCATGTGCTCCACCACTCCTATTGCTTCCACCCGGATGTGATGAAGCTCTCATGCACAGACACCAGGATTAATAGTGCAGTTGGATTGACTGCCCTGATCACCACTGCTGGATTAGACTCGGTCTTTATCATCCTTTCTTATGTTTTGATCATTAAGACTGTCCTCAG
>NW_005276975.1:0-412 GCF_000412655.1 Myotis brandtii | reverse complement strand
TAATCATTTCTAAATGAAGATGACATCTAGAGATTCTAAATGTTTTTCTTCAAAATGTTTAGCATTGCTAGACTTTACTGAGCACACTTAGACAGAGGTAGGTAAAAGTAGATTTACAGTTGAATAATTAATAAATAATAATACAAAAATAAAATGTATGTTTTGTGGACTCACAACTGTAAATCTACCACTACTATTACTACTACTACTACCTACCCACACACAAAATGGGCTACTTGACTATAAATCAAAAGAAAAAATGTAAATATTCTCTAACATATGAAATTAAATACTCTAAGATGAATTGAGCAGTAGATTATACAAAGCAAAAAGAATAAGTAAAAAGAGTGATGAACTGAAAGGTAGATCATTTTAAAGTATTCAAAGGGAAGCATAGGCATAGAAAAAGAGA
>NW_005276974.1:0-412 GCF_000412655.1 Myotis brandtii | reverse complement strand
GGGGGGTTGTTTTGTTTTGTTTTTTACCTATGTCTGTACTGAATGAGATAATAGTTTTCAAATACTGACTTTCTCAACCTTTTTTGCTGTGTAATGACTACAAATATGGCACAAAAAAGATTTTATATTTAATCTGCATGATTAACACTTTTTTATTACTTTCTTTAGTCTAGAGACCCAACACTGGCTAGGGAGCTGGCTGCCTAGTTTTATAAATATGGTTTTACAGGAACACAGCCACACCCATTCATTAATGTATTGCATATGAGCTTTGACACAATAACAAGCTAGGGTAGTTGCAACAAAAACAGACTCCATAGCCAATAAGCCTTAAATATTTATTATCGGACCTTTAACTGAAAAGTTTGTCAATCCATGGTCTAGACCCGTGGTCGGCAAACTGCGGCTCTCG
>NW_005276973.1:0-412 GCF_000412655.1 Myotis brandtii | reverse complement strand
ACTGGGCATAAGACGGGAGTCTGGGGTGTGATGGAGAAGAGTACTTCTCCTGGCTATTTATTGTCAGCACTGTCTAAGCAGTCCTCCTTGCTCATTCTGCCAGACTTGCCTGGTATTGTCGTCAGGACAACTGCTCAGTCCAGCAGACAAAAGAGTCTATCGGGGCCATATTCTGTTGCTAGGTTGGGTGGCAGAAATGCCAGGCCTGTGTCCTTTTCTTCAATTGTTCATACTAACCTTCAGAATGTAGAAACAATTTTTAAAATGCTTTTCCAACATGTTATTCCTTCAGTCTTTGGGTCCCTAATCAATTTGCCAGCATCTTTCCATTTTTTCAGAGTTCTCATTTAGTTGCTTTTTGCATTATTTACAGGGATTATCCTATATAATAAAAGTGTAGTATGCAAATTGT
>NW_005276972.1:0-412 GCF_000412655.1 Myotis brandtii | reverse complement strand
GATAAGTTGCCCATAGACATCCCCAGTTCCTTGCCACATGAGCTTCTCCAGTGGGCAGCTGACAACATGGCGGCTATCTTCCATCAGAGTGAGCTGGTGTGAGAGTAAAATAAGGCTGGTAGTTTAAAGCCTGAGTCTATTTACACATTAATGTGTGAGTGACAGCCCAACATTTTTTGATATTTTATTCATTTCATATAAGTCACAAGATGCAGACCAGAGGGAGAGGGGTATATACAAGGGCATGAATACAGAAGGCAGAGGATACTGGAAGCATCTTAGAAGCCACCCACCACAAAGGCCTCAATCTCTAATAGGAATTTGGGCTCTGAGCACAAGACGCTAGAGCTGTCTCTTTGCTTTCCAGCACAGTCTCTAGCCCTTCACATCACCATCTCCTCAAAACAAACAA
>NW_005276971.1:0-412 GCF_000412655.1 Myotis brandtii | reverse complement strand
GGATGAAACAGTTAGATTGTGTTCCTTGCCAGAAAGGGGTGAGTGTATTTCGTCTGGGAGAGGAATAGTGAGCTGAATATCTAGTGAACAGAACGATTGACTGTGATACAATTCGATGTTATTCACAAAATCTTTCCAGCTCTTTTCTTTGCAGAAATATGATAGAATCACATATCTCTAGTCCTTTTTAGAAATTTGCTATAGCTGTGTGACTTTCTTTGGCCAATGGAATATGAACAGGACTGATGTATGTCTTGTAGGGATAGAATCTTTAAGGGCCAATTTGTAATTTACCCAATTCATGTCCCACTGCTATGGTGATCACAGAGGCATGTATCAAGATCAAGTCTCTATTAGCTTAATCCCTTAATCTATGAGAAGATAAATCTAATAACCTATGTAGTATATGTAA
>NW_005276970.1:0-411 GCF_000412655.1 Myotis brandtii | reverse complement strand
GTTAGGGCTGCATGAACTTTCTTATATGTGAAATCTAAAATAGTCAACCACATAGAAGCGAAGAGTTACAATGGTGGTTGCCAGGGGCTAGGGTGAGGAGAGAAGGACAGATATCATTCAAGAGGTCAAGTTTTAGTTATGCAAACAAGTAAGTCCTGTAGATCTAGTGTACAGCGATGTGACTATAGTTACTGTATTGTAGACTTGAATTTTGCTAAGAGAGATATTTTTTTAATTGTTGACACTATGACAGGTTCTCCCAATTTCTCCCCTTTACTCCCTTTCAGCCAGCCCCTGTCCCACCACAGGCCTCACCACACCATTGTCTGCGTCCATTGGTTATGTGTACATGCATGTAAGTTCTTTGGTTGAAAGTAGATCTTAAAGTGTTGTTGCCAGAAAGAAAAAAAA
>NW_005276969.1:0-411 GCF_000412655.1 Myotis brandtii | reverse complement strand
AAAAAAGAACAACTGGAAAAAAAGAATAACATTTCAAAAGAATATAGTATAACAAAGTAGACAGATTATATAACTTAATCACATGATTATATAACAATAGTAATTGCATATTGTAGTATATGTGATATGTGTATATTATAAATTATTGAGTTTTATAATGTCAAAATATGTATACATTTAACTTCTTATATAGCTGTTGAGAATATATGTTATTCTATCAAAAAGATAGACAGGAATAAAGTACTAACTGCCTTTATTTTCTCAACAAAGATAAAGTTATCTTCTAAGATTTAAAAAAAAAAAAAGTGGCAGTTAGTCAAGGGATTGGGAAATTGCTGAGAATGGGACAGAAAGGAGCTACTTTGGGAAAAGTAAAGTGAGTCTCAAATAAGACATACTCTCCATCATCTA
>NW_005276968.1:0-411 GCF_000412655.1 Myotis brandtii | reverse complement strand
GAATGCACAAATTTTTGTGCACTGGGCCTCTAGTACTTACCATAAGTTAACACAGTGAAATTACTTTATTTACACTGGTCTCCTTTATCTTTTATAACAAACATGTAGGGTAGGATTATTATTGCATTTTATACACTAGAAAGCTAAACCTCTGAGGATGTACTTAACAATGATAAAGATCTAGACTAGTGCTAAGACACAGCAGAGCTAAGATGAAAAATGAGGGCATCTGTGGGACCCTAGACACTGTCTTCTCACGAAACTGCACCGTTTCTCATTAAAGTTTTAAAGCAAAGATGTTATAAGCAGAAACTTGTATCTCTTTTAGAAAAATAATATTTACATTTCTATGAGCAAATGCATCCTTTATTAAAATGTATATGTACACATGTGTTGGAGGTTGAGAGGCAT
>NW_005276967.1:0-411 GCF_000412655.1 Myotis brandtii | reverse complement strand
ACGAAATAACTAGAGGCAGGGACATTTCCAGAAAGTTGAGAAAACACTAATTCAACACAACCCGAGGTGGAATCTGCTAAGAAGTGTTGTAGCTGAGGGTGGTACACATGTGTGTGGAGCAGAAGCGGCTTAATTGAACACATTCACAGAAGTGGAGGAAATGTGAGCTCTTTGCAGCTCTAATTATTATTCACCAGAAAAGTACTTCGCAGAAAAGATCTGAATCCATCAAGTGTCACTGAACCCGTATCATCAGCCGTGGACTTCATGAGCTCTCATCATCAGTTCTGTGAATTTCTGCCAGAAACAGAAGCTGAATATCCTGACTTGCCCTTCTCCTCAGCAATCGAATGGTTTATCAGTGGTGAAATTTTCTTGTGATTTATTTTGAGCTCAGGGCCATGGTTGAAA
>NW_005276966.1:0-411 GCF_000412655.1 Myotis brandtii | reverse complement strand
GTCTGGGACCCGGCCTTTCTCTGGCTAGACAGCGCTAGTCTGCTCCAGTGAGGTATCTTCAGTGTTTCAGCTCAACCAGGGAAACACAGGCTTCAGTCGTCCATGGAAAGTGAAAGTGCCAGATGGGAACTGACTTACAGACAGAAGTCTCAGCCTCTGCCCCTTATTGATCCATCCTCATGCAAATAAAGACCAAATCCTTGAAGTTTGATTGACCCAACTGTGCTGATTGGTGAGAATAGAGCCACTCTGGTTGGCTGGAGCTGCACAGCTCTGATTAGATGCGGAAAGCCTCAGTCCTGTGGGTTGAAATGGGATCCCAGGAAGTCCTTTATAAGAGTTGGCTCTGATGGTTACAGCAGCCCAGGTCAGGCAGCAGTTCAGTGCAGGCTTCTCCCTGAAGTGCAGTTT
>NW_005276965.1:0-411 GCF_000412655.1 Myotis brandtii | reverse complement strand
TCCTGGTTCATAGGTCGATACTCAACCACTGAGCCATCCCTAGTATTTTAAATAGAGGTAATTATATTGGCTTTCTTTACATAAAACTATGTTAATAAAATGTGAAAACATGCATTAAAGCGCTGTAGGAAAGTACGTAAGTGCTCAGCATCCCAACCTCCCCTCTGAACAAAAGAAACCAACACACAAAATAGAAACAGACTCAGATACAGAGAGAAGACTGACAGCTGTTGTTTGTTTTTTGCATTCTGCTTTTCTTTAGGCTTTCAAAGACAAGAATTAATTAGTACATTTTGAGTTATATCTGAGCACTTTTTGGAGTCTGAGAAGGAGTATTATGAGTGGAATATAAGTTTCCATTTGTTTCAAGTTTGAAATTCTCCTATTTGAGCTTCCAAAAGAAAAAGCAAT
>NW_005276964.1:0-411 GCF_000412655.1 Myotis brandtii | reverse complement strand
GGCACTTGGTTGGTTGAATTGAATTGAATCCCCTGCCAGTAGAACTGCCAGTGCTCAATAGATACTGCCTTGAATTTCCCAACGGGACTGGATTCGGGCTTTCCTAAACCCAGCGTAGACCCCTGTGATAGAAGCTTCTCTGCCTGCATGAATGCATGTCTTTGCCCTCTGGCTTAGCTCTAAGCTCTTCCCAGTGTGTCCCCTTGGTCCCCATGGCTGCAGCAAAGAGCCACCTCATCTCATTGGCACTTTAGGAGACACTGATGGATGCCATTCCTTTCTAGATGCCTGGAGGAAGGTGTCCACACTCCAGGTCCCTTTTGCTGGGACCAGAGTGGTCACAGACTCCCCTTAAACTCCCTTTTCCCGCCTGAGCCCACTCCTGGCTCCAGCCCCGTCTGTGCAGCCGCG
>NW_005276963.1:0-411 GCF_000412655.1 Myotis brandtii | reverse complement strand
ATACTTTAAGCAATAAAACAAAATTTTTAAAAAATGATGACAATAATAAACATAAATAAATAAAAATAAAACTTTAAAATAAAGTTTTAAATAAAACTTTAAAAAAAAATTATCTTCTCTTGTAGGAAAAAAAAAATTGTGCTTCACCGGAAACCTGTGTTATCTGGGCTCTTGAGGACACTTTCAGGGTTATCTGATTCAAGCCTTTTATTGCCCTGGAGGTAAGAAGTAACAATGCAAAACAATTATTGTCTATTGATTTACAAATTGTGTTCTGCCCAGTAGAGGTTCAATTGATTTCCCTTCCCCTCCTGTGGAAAAACCAATTTTGCCTCCATTTGCACATTCACTTCAATATTCCTGATTTATAAATGTGTTTGTTTTTTCAGATTCTCTCTTTTTAAAAAAATG
>NW_005276962.1:0-411 GCF_000412655.1 Myotis brandtii | reverse complement strand
AGTCGGGGTCGCCGTCGCAGGCCCACAGCTCGGGGATGCAGGAGGAGATGTTGCACTGGAAGCTGGCGGGGCCGCAGGTGGGCGGGGGGCAGGATTCCTCGTCCGAGCCGTCCAGGCAGTCTCGGTCCAAGTCGCAGACGAACTCTGAGGCGAGGCAATTGCCGTCACGGCAGCGGAACTCGTCTGGGAAACAGGTCTTGGGGGCTGTGGGGACGGAAGGGAGATGAAGACCCGGTCACCGGGAGCCCCTGCCTCCCTACACAAGTCCATTCCACAGATGGGGACACTGAGAGAAGAGGCCAGACCCCAGTTACTGGTCCCTGGAGAGGCGGGAGATAGCAGTCAGGGGTTCTAGGCTGGGAACCTCGGACTCTCCAGTTGGCAACCGCTGCTCCAAAGGTTTCCTTAAAC
>NW_005276961.1:0-411 GCF_000412655.1 Myotis brandtii | reverse complement strand
CACAGTGGCCACTAGGCAATTTGATTTAAACATGGACACTGAAAACTGAGTCTGTTATCATTTTATTTTGGCTAAATTGTAGGAATTTATTAATGGCGGTGGCAAGATCAGGGTCAAATGTTCATCTGAATTCAAGGAATTGCTACATGATTCCTAAAAAAATACATGAATAAAATAAACAATAAATTTATTTTAGCAAGGAAGGAGGTGATAGGGTGTAATTTTGAATAAACAGTGTATCTGTCACAGTGAACATTTCCAAGGTAATTAAGTATTCTTTCTCAGCATAGATCTGGTAGCATGTGTTTTATCAAATGTCTACATCATAATTTATTAAACCAATTTCTATAATTGGACTTCTGGATTACTTTTAGTTTTTCACCATGAAAATAAAAATATACACATAAATAT
>NW_005276960.1:0-411 GCF_000412655.1 Myotis brandtii | reverse complement strand
TAGTCCTCATTTTACTGAATCTATTGGCAGTACTTCACACAGAAGTTCACTTTTTCTTTGATATACTTCTTTACTTCTCCTTAAGGGCACTACTATCTGCTTTTATTTCCCCCTACTTCATAGGTGTTCCTTCTTAATCATGACTGTTTTTCATAATATCCCCAATGTTTAACTGATGACATATCTCAAGATTCAGAGTTCAGCCTTATTCTTCTTGAACTAGCCTCCCTCCCTTGGTGAATTCATGCAGTTTCATGACTATAAATACTGCGTGCATGCTAATGGTCTCTCAATGAATACCTTTAGCCTTATATTTCTTTTGAACTTTAAATTTAATTATCAGCTTCTTAGTAATATCTTTACATGGATGTCTATTGTAGTTCTCAAACTGAATATGTACAATATTGACTC
>NW_005276959.1:0-411 GCF_000412655.1 Myotis brandtii | reverse complement strand
CCGACACTCTATCCACTGAGCCAAACCGGGTAGGACCCGTTGGCTACTTCATTCACTTCCTCATTTAATAAGTTGTTAGTGAGATAGGATTCGAAGCTTAGAAATGCAGCCAATTACCAGGCTGATACCCAAAGGAATTCCTTCAAGCAAAGGGGAGGATGCCACCGTGCCTCTAGGAGCCTGCTTTAGGGCGGGTCCTGCCCAGGGTTCTGTGCAGCTGAGGATGTCGGGACCACATCCGGGCAGCGGTCCCGTCCCAGCTTCTCCGGGAGGAATGCACATGCAGCAAGAACCAAGTGCAGGAGCCTCGAGGAATTCCTGCTCCGTGGGTTTTCCCCGCCCTGGACGGACAACTCTGGCGACAAATACACGGAGGCCATTCATCTTGACCAGCCGCCTGTCTTCTCCCGG
>NW_005276958.1:0-411 GCF_000412655.1 Myotis brandtii | reverse complement strand
CTAATTAGCATATTATACTTTTATTGTTATAGATTGAGTTCCTATTATGTGCCAGCTTGTATTTGGTACGAGAGGTAGTAAAGTAAATAATATTTGGATCCCAAAGTTAAGAATCTTCCAATATGTGTGAAAAAAAATGCTTAATGCCATTACTCATGTAGAGGGCCTCTTCCTTAGGCAGAGAAATCAAATAGAAACCACAATGAGATAACCCTTAAACTCATTAGGATGACTACAATAAAAAAGATGGACAATAATAAGTGCTGCCAAGGCTGTAGAGGAATGAGAAACCTCATGGTCAATTGTGAGGTGGTACAACCACTTTGGCCCACAGTTTGGCAGTTCCTCAAAATGTTAAATATAGAGTGACCATGTGACCTAAAGATTCCACTCGTAGGTATATACCCAAGA
>NW_005276957.1:0-411 GCF_000412655.1 Myotis brandtii | reverse complement strand
GGCAGCCTTTGTTCTTAAGAGAATTAACTTTAAAATAGTTCAGAAAAAAAAGATATTTAAATGCACTATGGTAAAATGTTCACAAAATATCAGTGTTAATCTATTATTTTTACAGATTTCATATAAATTTGAAAATTTTAAAAATAAAAACTGGAATAAAATAAAACTAAAAAACTAAAAAATATGAGATTTAATTTAAGCTCATTTCTTTAATAAATACATTTGAAATATGCCCAAATTAAGGCAATATCAGGTGGGCTTTCACCTCAATCACCACCACCAATATGTGTGAATATAGAAATATTTCTTTCCTCAGGCCACTACCCAGAGATCTTTTGTTGACCTTCACAGAACACATTTTCTTTTTTTTTAATTTTTAATATGTATTTTTATTGATTTTAGAGAGGAAGG
>NW_005276956.1:0-411 GCF_000412655.1 Myotis brandtii | reverse complement strand
ACATTTCAGTTTGTAATAACCTGGACATGATTACTCCTCAAGTAAGAAAACTCCGTTTTTCCCATCCAGATTTTCATCTCTGTCGTAGGTGTTGACAATAATTAAATTCTTGAATTAAAAGTGGAAATTGAAAAGAAAAAAGAAGTGTTGGAATTGGATGTGGTTAGGGTTTAAGAGAGAGCCACATTTCAGGAGTGGTCATGCTTTCTATTATTCCTGATGGCAAAGCATAATCTTCTCTCTCCTGCTCCAGGTCGTATCAGCAGCAGTTCTGGTAGGAATTTGTGGGTCAGTGGACTGTCCTCCACAACTCGAGCAACAGATCTGAAGAACCTTTTCAGCAAGTATGGAAAGGTATGCTCTCCATTATGTCTGTCTTGCTACCCAGCCTCAATTTAGCATTAAAAAATA
>NW_005276955.1:0-411 GCF_000412655.1 Myotis brandtii | reverse complement strand
CGCTGACCTCCACTGGTACAAAGGGGGGGGTGGCCTCATGACTACGGGGCAGTGGGTGCCACGTGTGTGGGGACATTGGGGTGCCTCCTCACAGCCTGGCAGGGGGTGCCCTCGGCTCCCCGCACGGGGGAGCAGGCTTCGTCGGGGCTCCCTCCTGCCTGTGCCCACTGGCATTTCGGGGTCCCTGGGTCTTCAGCTCCAAGTGTGGGGCGCACAGGAGAAAGCCCGGGAGCTAAGTAACCTCCTGTCACCCTGGTCCCGGCCTTCTCTCCGCCTTCCCACCTCCGCGTGCTTTTTGTATAGGAAACGTCCCAGGCGACAGGGGTCCGTAAGGAGGGGAGAGCATGTCTGTCCATCATCCTGAAAGCGGGAAGCGAGCACGTAACACGTATGCCTCCAGGAAAGAGACGG
>NW_005276954.1:0-411 GCF_000412655.1 Myotis brandtii | reverse complement strand
TTTCTGCTTCTGTCCTACAGCAAAGCCCTCGGTTTCACAACTTCGAAGGCTGAGATTTCGGGCTGCACTTGAAATGCAAACCACGCGGTCATTTAAATTCTCCCTCAGATGGAGCTTAAGGTTCCTTGAAGGAGCTACTGCAATAACGTCCACGTTTTGCTCATCGCCAAATTAATGATTCCCGTTACTTCTCTTAAGTGGTGCTTGTTCAAGCGTTTGGTTGTTGAATTCATTTCAGAGCTGTGAGGGTGCCTGGCTTTATTTTTGTTGAAAGAGGATATAACATTCAACTAACCGTGGAGGCACATAAGCAAATGAGCCTGAGAAATACCGATTCAAGAGATTACTCCAGAAAGGACTTGACTCTGAGTCATTTCCTGGTGGAGGGCTGCCGCCAGGGGGAAGGCAGGG
>NW_005276953.1:0-411 GCF_000412655.1 Myotis brandtii | reverse complement strand
AGAGATCTTTATTCTGCCTACCACAGCTTCCTAAACAGGAAGGTGACTGGATAAAAGGGGCATTTTCCAGGACACAGGGCCCAGTCATTCAAGACTGGATGCTTGTCTTGGCAATTGCAGATCATGGCAGAGCAGGATGGACTATGAGCTGGTTGGTGGGATGAGGAGGCAGAGCCTGTGTCATCCTTGGAAAAGTTGAAGGATCCTTGTTGGCTGAGGATTCCTCACCTTCTATGCACTGACTTCATTGAATTGTTTCTAATGTTTGTAAAGAGGGAAAGTCCTAAGGGTTTTTCTCTCAGGAGGGGAAAAAGTGAAGCTGCTCATCAAGTCAGGCCTAGAGATGGGTGGGGAAGAACACTTGTAGAGTGGGAATCTTAATTAAAAAGAGATGAGCCCTAGCTGGTTTGG
>NW_005276952.1:0-411 GCF_000412655.1 Myotis brandtii | reverse complement strand
TTTTTTAAAATACTAATTGACCTTGTCAAGATAATTACTGCAGATTGGGAGACACTGACTTCCTCTGGCAGGTTAGAAGGAAAACTTACTGATTCTGGGGAGAATATAGGAAGAAAAAAAGTTTGCTGTGTTGAATGAGAAGCCTCAGGCTATTTTTTAAGGCAAATATTTCTTATTCAGAGATCCTGAAGCTGAGGGAATACGTTTGCTTTAAATCTGGAGGAAAACTCTATACTCTTGAGGATGTGTTTTGTCTCAGAACCTCAAAGCACTACAGTCCTAAAATCATTCTTGAAGCCAATAGTATTATTCTCTCTATATATCATTATTCTTTCTATATATCAGCCCAGTGATTCAGTCATTCAATATCCATTTATTGAGCATCTACTTTTCTTTTTTTTATAATTGTAC
>NW_005276951.1:0-411 GCF_000412655.1 Myotis brandtii | reverse complement strand
CCTTACCCACTGCCCATCACATGAGCAGAGACTTCTTTCCTTCCTGCCGTCCTAACTATAAGCAAGCATGACGGTGACACCAGGAGTATAGAGACTCACAATAAAGAAATGCAGAAGTTCAGGAAGGAGAGACGTTGAAATCTGAAGAACGAGTAAATGATTATATCAAACATATTACTATACACATAAGAGAAACATAAATTTTAATAACTGGATTAATTGTGGCTATTGTTGCCATGGAGAAAGTAAATTATATAGTGATAAAGGCTGTGGATAAAATATAAACTAGAGCAGGGTAAGTTGGATAGACGTGGAGAAGGGGAGGGGAGGTGGCATACCAAAGTTTTGCTTTCAGAACTATTTTATTTGATAAAAAGCTTCAAAGTAAGGCTATTTCAGATGTAAAAAAAA
>NW_005276950.1:0-411 GCF_000412655.1 Myotis brandtii | reverse complement strand
TCACCTTTCTTTCCTCTCTCCCCAGGCTTCTTTTAAGGTCTATAGCTCATTTCTTGACAAGACTAATTTAACTATAGTATCTTTATAGTGGGGTGAGTTCTAAACTATTGTTGGGGATTTTGACTACAAGCATTCCTCCCCTCCACCTCTGATCCTCAAACCTCAAGGGCTCCAAGAGCAGATCTCAGGGCAATCTGTTCTGAGAGGAAACCCTTCTGGTAAGCCCATTGAGACCCTAGTCAAGAACACACCCATTGTTTTGAAGAAGCCCTAAGGCCTGGGAAACAATAAAAATACAGGTAAACAATGAATACATAATAGCTAGTATTTATCAAGCACTTGCTATTGCTGAGAAATTCACATCAATTATCTTAAGCCCCTTAAAGAGCACCTGAACAGGTACTATTACTT
>NW_005276949.1:0-411 GCF_000412655.1 Myotis brandtii | reverse complement strand
GAATTTCATGCATTGGGCCTCTAGTTTTTATATAAAGCTCTCCAGACTTTAGCATCCTTCCACCTGTCTAATTCACTTGCCTGAAACTAATATTTTCCCAGGTATTAAAAGTCGGTTTTTAACCAACAGTGGAAAGGGCAGACCACTCGGGATTGAAATTTTCAGACTCTCCAACAGCTACCGTTATCCTAAACCCAGACACAGATTTTACAGAACAGATTCTGCCCAGTCCCTCTCCTCCCCTTTGCATGGACTGGTCCCCACAGCTCACCGTGCTGAAGGTTACCAGCCGCAACAGGCAAGGGGTCTCCTGAGAAATACTCATTTAATTTTCCTCAGTTCTGGCCCTGCTGTTTGGAAGCAGTGTGATCTTAATCAAGTCCCTAAAATTCTCTATGGCCTATTTCCTTT
>NW_005276948.1:0-411 GCF_000412655.1 Myotis brandtii | reverse complement strand
CGGTGCTGGGGCGAGAGAGGAGTCCGGCGGTCCTCACTCCTGCCCCAGGGAGCTGTCACCAGGAGATGGCGGGGGGAGCGGGGGAGAGACAGACACACAGCTCTTTTCCAGATGTGGTGACGAGCAGTATGGAAACCCAGAGGGGAAGGTTCTAGAAACCCTTCCATTTTCAGGTGGGACTGTCACACAGTCCTGGATGCCTGTAACATTCACCAACAGAGCTCACCATGGCCACTGCCCACCTGTGCCCCGGGCACACAGGCGGGTGTCACCCGGGAAGGGATCACATCAGCCCCGAGGGCCACGCTGCCAGTGTAGACACACTCGCCCACGGGTCACGGGTGTCAGGGATGCTGACATCGCCCCCGGGGCTCGCTCAGTCAACCGCGTTCCCCTCGGATCGCGTGTCCT
>NW_005276947.1:0-411 GCF_000412655.1 Myotis brandtii | reverse complement strand
TATCAATACATACCTATAATCATATAACCATATATGGAAATCTAAAACAAAAAAGAAATATTAAAACAATTCTTTATATCAATAAGAATACAGTCTAATATTGTTGTATTCTTTCCATGATTTTTGAATGTATTTATTCCAGAAAAACCTCCTATGCAGCAGGCTTAAAGATACATGCAGTCCACAAGAGTGATAAGTGCTTTTGAGGCAGAGGTGTCAGGATGGTACACTGAAGAAGCAGATTTTGAAACAGGTATTTGATAGGAATTTCCATGGAAGGGGAGAAGGAAAAAATATTTTTTGTTGAAGAAAATTAATAAAGGAGCACATTTTTAAAGATCACTGAGACCTTTGGGACCTGAATAGAGGATGATTTTAATGGAGAAAGTGAGCAAAAATGCTGCCAAAATA
>NW_005276946.1:0-411 GCF_000412655.1 Myotis brandtii | reverse complement strand
ACTACCAGTTTGTACTTCTTAATCCCTTCACCTTTTCTCCCAGTGCCCCAACCTCTCTCCCTTCTCTCAACCCTCAGTCTGTTCTCTGTATCTATTAGTCTGTTTCTGTTTAGTTTTGTCCGTTTATTTTGTTCTTTAGATTCCACATGGAAGTTAAATCATATGGTATGTGTCTTTCTAGGTCTGACTTATTTCACTTTGCATAATACCCTGTAGGTCCACTTATGCTGTTGCAAATGGTCTAAGATGCCATTCTTTTTTATGGCTGAGTGATATTCCACTGTATATAAGTACCACAGCTTTTTTATCCACTCATATACTGATGGGTACTTGGGCTGTTTCCATATCTTTACTATTATAAACAATGCAGCAATGAACATAGGGGTGCATCTATTCTTTCAAGTCAGTGTT
>NW_005276945.1:0-411 GCF_000412655.1 Myotis brandtii | reverse complement strand
TCAAAAAGACACAGGAAAATACAACTACTTCTTCAAAAACCATACCACAGAAATTACCATATTTTAATATGTGGTTCCACACTGAATTATTTCACAGTTATAATTAGGTTGCTAATGCAGTGCAGAATTGGGCGATACACTAATTTGGTATACACTTTATCTAATCTGATGGAAATGGTACATTTAGAGGGCCTGACTTTTTTTAAGCAATTAAAAAGGACTTCTTCAATTTAAGAACTTTAATATCATATTTTTTTATTATTGTGGTGGGCTTTGTGGTGTGTATTTGGTGGGAGGAAGAGAAAGAGAGAGATTCCATCCCAATTATAGGCACAAGCCATATGCTTTTGTCTCTGATTTGTTTTCAGTATTCATCTTGTAAGATTCTTTTCTTTCTTGCCTGCTTTTTTT
>NW_005276944.1:0-411 GCF_000412655.1 Myotis brandtii | reverse complement strand
AGCCCAGGGGCTCCAATGTTGCTGAAATCCCTGACCTGGCCTCCTGCTGACCTCTCAGAGCAATTTCCTTGGTCTTGCCTTCTCCCAGATGTCCTGGGCCTTGCCCACTCTGAACTCACAGCTCATCCTTGGGCCTCCTTGTCCATGTTGCCTAGGACATCTTCTTGAGTTCCCTTTCCCTCTTCAACTGCACAGCCCCAGCTAAGACTGAAACCCAAGAGGACCTGGTTGACTGGAAGGGGATTGGGGTGTCACACATCCGATTATAAAAGTACCAACAACAAAAAATAAATAATAAAAAATAAACAAAAAATAAAAAAAAATAAAAGTACCAACAATTTCATCAGGATATACAGGTCACTGCTCAGCAGGTCCTGGTTCTTGCCAAGGTACTAAACCCCCAATTTTTTT
>NW_005276943.1:0-411 GCF_000412655.1 Myotis brandtii | reverse complement strand
AAAAAAAAAAAATGAGTCCAAGAGGAAACAAAATTTTTAGGAAAACTGATAGGTACATCTGATCTTTTGTGCTTTTCTCCAGATTAAGTTGTACAAGTATATAATATCTGTATAATATGTATTATGCTTAAATAATTCACAATATCTAGATTAATCTACAGATGGAAACATCAATACAACTAGAAAATAATTCTTGAAATTTGTTTGCATTTTATGGAATTTAACTTTTCAGATGAATTATACTTAGAAACAAGATCATCATTCTCCCCCCAATTATAGAGCTGGTTTTTAATCATCTTTTCTGAAAGTTTTGTGTAAGGCAAATACTTCTACTCCATCATAAAGATAAGATGTTATTTTTAACCATCAGCATTGGTTAATTTTGGATATGTATGTAAAATGCAATTTTTT
>NW_005276942.1:0-411 GCF_000412655.1 Myotis brandtii | reverse complement strand
ATCATATATAAAAACTCAAAGTAGATCAAAGACCTAAGTTGCAGAGCTATAAACTATAAAACTCTTAGAAAACATAGGGGTAAAATCCTTGTGATCTCAGACTTGGCAATGGAATATTAAACACTAGCAACCAAGGAAAAACAGATAAAGAAGATATCTTTAAAGTTAAAAACTCTTGTGTGTCAAAGAACACCATCAAGGACATGAGAAGATAATACATAGAAGAGAAAAAAAATACCTGCAAAATAGGTATCCAATAAAGATCTTATATTCTCTCTCTCCCTATATAAGAACTTTTAAAACTCAACAATAAGAAGGCAGATAACCCAATAAAAATAGACAAAGGATACACATAGACACTTTTCTAAAAAAGATCCACAAAGAGCCAATAAACACATGAAAAGATGCTCA
>NW_005276941.1:0-411 GCF_000412655.1 Myotis brandtii | reverse complement strand
AGGAACATAGACTTTAAAAACCAAGCATTCTTTCTGTAGATAAAAATAGGGTGGCTGAAAAGCTAGTACAAGAATCAATATAAGGAACTTCTTCCATCCTATCAATTTCTTGATCTGGCTGAATACATGCTCATATCCTCAAGCAGTGATGGCTTCTTAGGGAACTCCCTGCCCCAATATATTTTCAATGCCCTTTGGCAAAAATGGAACAAAAAGAAACCTTTGAGATATCTTCTCCAATTGATATTTGAGAGCTTCCAATGAGTTTCATTGTTCTTGTTGAGCTTACCTTTAGGCCATCTGTCTTCTGGGAGAATTTTCCTTAAATAATATCAGGTTCACAGCTTAAACATTAAACACTTTAATATCATATCTATCACTCACTGTGGTCTATTTGAATAATTTTAAAAA
>NW_005276940.1:0-411 GCF_000412655.1 Myotis brandtii | reverse complement strand
GAACCCTTTTTGATCTCGGGTGCATCTATGAATGGCACCTAGCTTGCGGTGCCTTTACCTTCACCATAGGGCCAGCTGAACCTCCTCATGGAATTCATCTAGACTGTCCTCCAATGGGCTTCATATGGGGGCAGGATGCACCCTGGTACAACGTGTATTTCCAAAAGGAAGTTGTAAATTTCCTCTAAGAACCAGCATTCTCTCTATTTTTATAAACACATTTTTTAATTTTTTAAAATTAAAGTTGACAAGTACTAATTGTCACCTGGATGTTGCACATCACAAACCTAAAGTTGACAGAGTACTAATTTTATATTGTACTACAATGTACATCATACTTCCCTGGCCACACTGATTGGTTTAGAATTAGGTAGGGAAGCTAGTCAGAAATAAGGAGAAGGAATGAAATTT
>NW_005276939.1:0-411 GCF_000412655.1 Myotis brandtii | reverse complement strand
ATTAAAGGCTTGTCACATTAAATCGGTGGGTGATGGGCAGCTGTGGACATTGGTCCATGTGTGCCAGAAATTCTATTTTGAAATCAAATTGAAACCAAGTCAACAAATATGTTTGAGTATCTACATCTGCAGGACACATTGTACTGTGGAGACTGACAAACTCTCATTGACCATGGCCCCATCCCTCTCCTTGGAATTGACTACTGGGAACTTTGTGCTTGACTACATCTTGATTGCACTCATTTTTCTGCCACTTGGAATCTTTAGGGAATGAGTGATGAGGCAATAAAAATAAGGTTAAGATTTGTGAGTTCAAAACAGTGCTCATTGGCAGTTATAGGCATATGGTGCCAGTAAGTGCATTTTTCTTGGGTGTTTTCATAAATAATTTATGGCAATTAGATATCATGG
>NW_005276938.1:0-411 GCF_000412655.1 Myotis brandtii | reverse complement strand
TCCTTCTTTGTGCTTCAGTGTCACCCTAAACTTCCATCTATTTTTATAGCTTCTTGTTACTGGCTATTTACATGACTGTATCACCCTGTTAGATTTCAAACCTCCCCTCCTCCTCCCAAGAACTGTGGCTTGTTGTTCAGTTTATTCCCAGTCCTAACATAATACCTGGGCCAGAATATAAACTTCACTCATACTTATTGCATGTTTATTGAATGAATAAGAAGAGTGAAATTGGTACAACCTCTCCAAAGGGCATTTGCTCATGTATATCAAGTCCTTAAATTTTTTCATATTCTTTGACTCAGTGATTCAACACTTAGGAATTTGTCCTAACCAAAATGTACAAAACGTTGGGTATACAATGATGTTTATCTTAGGGTTAGTTTTAATAATAAAAATTGGGAAATCCTG
>NW_005276937.1:0-411 GCF_000412655.1 Myotis brandtii | reverse complement strand
CCCGCAGCCCTTGCATGTGCCCTGACCAGAATCGAACCATGATATCATGGTTCGTACATAGGTTGACCTTCAACCACTAAGCCATACCGGCAGGGATGAATTCTCTCTTCTCAACACGCCAACTTACAGATTAATTTGAACTGTTGTGGGTGGTAGTGTCTGCTGGTGAGGACACTGGACCCATGGGGCATGGAAGTGAATTCAGTTAGTTGTGCTAAAGCTGTGTGGGTGCCCCTGTACTAAATGTGGGGAGTTCAGCTCCTTTACATTCTACAACTGCTTATTTAAACCCCCACTCTGCCCAGAGGTGATACAACAGTCATGCATATATATGTATATTTTTTCAAGGAATCTTTTTACTGATTAAATCAGATGAACAATTGTAATAAAACACTACAGGGGCTATTTACC
>NW_005276936.1:0-411 GCF_000412655.1 Myotis brandtii | reverse complement strand
TTGACACCTGGGCCAAGGCTAACATTTGGTTTTGCATCAGTTTACTCACAGCTGAAGTCTTAGATGTCTGATTGGGTTTTTCACTTTGGGATTCCTGACTATCACTGTGAGCTAACATTTACTGAGCCTGCTCTTGGAATGTAACTTAATTATGCACAATGTGACAAGGGCAAGATGATTTGGAAAGAATCTGCCAACATTGTTATACTAGTAGAGAAAGCCAAAGGAGAAATTACAAATTGTATTTCCTGAACCTCTCCAATGTGCAGCACAAAAGCCTTTATGTTGGCTTATGGGGGCGAAAAGTACAGTAATGAAAATAATGGTATTCATGTCATCAGTGTGAGATGTGAGCTTTGTATAGTACATATTTCTATAATAGAGCATGATTGTATCTGGGTACTTCAGGAT
>NW_005276935.1:0-411 GCF_000412655.1 Myotis brandtii | reverse complement strand
GGCTCGCGAGCCACAGTTTGCCGACCATGGTCTTAGACCATTTGACACCATCTGAATCCAGATCACCCAACTCATAGCTCATCCTGTGACAACCAGAGGTTGAAAAAAATATCATAGTTGTTTAAAAGGCCTTATATCATCACTGTGATAAGAGGTTGGGTCATTCAGGTCATTACTAATGTCACCAGAGGGAGAGAATTTTGCTCACAAGGCAGTCTCTGGCAAAAGTTGCTTTATTAAATTCAATTCTTTCATTTTCCCGGCCATTCTGATAGTGCTGCTTTTTGCCATTTGGTATAACTTACTTTGGGACTATGTTTTAAGGACAGTTTTCCATCAAGGCCCAGACAATTTGTGACCTCAAAACACATTTAGATGTACCAGGGGTTCTGGTGTGGTTGGGTCAGAAAA
>NW_005276934.1:0-411 GCF_000412655.1 Myotis brandtii | reverse complement strand
GCCGAGCTCAAAAGGTTCGCCATCACTGAACTAGACCTAGGGAGGTGAGGAGACTTGTTTTGATGGAGGGATAGCTTGAACTTATGATTCTAGACTCCACAGTGAGATCTTCCAAATCAAGTAAGCATAGGACCTTGATTTGGTTTGGGGAAAAGTTCATCTTGAGCAAATAGTTTTTCATGAAAAGAATTCATGTGGCTGTTGCTATTAGAAAAGCTCTTTGATTTAGTTAGCACATTTCCTGGAGGCCTGGAAAGCAGTGATCATGGACAGAGAAGGAGCCAAGCATTGAAAGTGCTGTTAAGAAACAAATACTTCATGAGTTTGACAGGAGTCTTTTCTAGAGGCAGGGATAGTCCCAGGAATGTTCAGAAATATTATAGTGCTTTTACTGTTTCCATTTCTTCTGGG
>NW_005276933.1:0-411 GCF_000412655.1 Myotis brandtii | reverse complement strand
GGAACGCAAGGCTGCACAGGATAGGCGCTGTTTGCCCCGAGAGCTCCCTCCAGACCAGCCTCCTCACTCCGTCAAGTTCAGAACCCTGTTCATTAGCCCAGCTGTGGACTGAGCTGACCCAGGGCTGGCCAGGATTTCTTCTCTCTCTTCTACTACATCCCCCACCCCACCTTTCTGGTTCTCAGAGTAAAGTGAGGTCCAACATAGCAGGCTCTGCACCCTCTCCTCACTGGCACACAGTAGGTGCTTCATATGCACATGCTGAAGTCAATGGACAAGCTGCACATGCTCACTTTAAAGCTATGCCTTCAAGTCGCACCGTGTGATTGGCTTGACTTCCGGGAAGAATGGAAGCTCACAGTTTAACGGTGCTAATGTGGCAATAACAAGGTGGCAAATGTCTATTTGTCT
>NW_005276932.1:0-411 GCF_000412655.1 Myotis brandtii | reverse complement strand
CGCCATTATGGTCGCTGGGCTTTTATTATATAGGATTCAGTTTCCTAAACCAAACCCATAAACCTCTCTCCATGTTGGAATAGGTCTGCTGGATGGGAAATGAGGCTTGATTTCTAATAGCCCTGTCTTTTGGTTGTTCAAGGCATTCCTCCTCAGCAAATTGGTGCTAGGAACTCTGAATCGTTTTATCTTTGCTCTGTGATGAGGTCTCCGTGTCTGCTGTTCCCTGGAGTGGCAGGCGTGTGGCTGCCCCCACAGAGAGATGTTCAGACATAGTCAGTGATGACGTAGGTGATAACAATGATGTCATCGCTGGTGACTAGTTAGCCTCTGTCACAGACCACGGTCCTGATTCGTCAATGCTACCATTGCATTGGGTTTATGAGGCCAATAAACATATATGCGTTGGGG
>NW_005276931.1:0-411 GCF_000412655.1 Myotis brandtii | reverse complement strand
AATATATATAAAACATAAAGCGGCCAGTAGCATTCGTTGTCAGAGGAGAGGCTCAACATCACTAGTCATCCGGGAAATGAAATCAAACCCACCATGAGAGATCCCTGCACACTCGCTAGAATGGCAGTTACTAAAAAGACAGATAATAGCAAGTGTTGGCGAGGATGTGGAGGAATTGGGACCCTCGTGCAGTGCTGGGGGGAAGTAAAATGGTGCAGCTACTGTGGCAAACAGGCTGGCAGTCCTCAGGAAGGTAAACATAGAGCTATCATTGATCCTCGGCAATATACCCATGGGAACTGAGAGCATACCTCTGCAAACAACTTGTACATGAGTAGTCACAGCCGCATTATTCATGGTCACTCAAAAGCAGAAACCACTGCCCTAACTGGTTTGGCTCAGTGGATAGAG
>NW_005276930.1:0-411 GCF_000412655.1 Myotis brandtii | reverse complement strand
AATTACATAACAAAACAGTTCATTCACCTAAATTAAAATTTAAAATGTCTGTTCAGTAAAGGGCACTCCTAGGTATATAAACCCAAGTGCCATTCTGACTTATTTGCAACTGCCCAGGAATATACGAGCAACTCTTTAGAATAAACAAAGAAATGAACAGAGAAATGAACAGTTTACAGAAAGAGAAATCAGAAAGGCTGACAGGTACATGAAGAAATTTTCCAAATTCCTGGAAGGAGATGAATGTACATTAAAACACGGTGCCACTTTATACCCATCAGACTGGCAAAAAGAGAAACTGGGCAATCAAAGTGCCAGTGAGGGAGGGAGAAATGGGAGCGTCCAGTGGGAGGGTCAGCGACCACCTAAAGAAAACTCTGGTAGGCCACAGAGAAATTAACCCGACCCATA
>NW_005276929.1:0-411 GCF_000412655.1 Myotis brandtii | reverse complement strand
AAAAATTACCTTGGTTATCATACTGGTTACAGTAAAATGTTAAGTATTATGTAATGACAATAACAACTAGAATCTTAAGGACTGTTATTAAAGTTGCAGACATTTATTTTTAGAAATATAGATTTCTCAAATGCTTAAGGCCAGTGCAAGATTGTGGTTTTGAAGATACCCTTCATCCCCACCTTATCAGGAAGTGACTGGGGAGAGTTGTTATTGTACCTACAGATATGATAATCTCTTTGCAAGGGCACTGTGAAACATTGTGATGATGCACAAACTAGCATTAAGTATTTTTAATATCTGTCCTGGCTGGTTTGCTCAGTGGTTAGAGTGTTGGCCTCCGGACCAAAGGGTCTGGGGTCATGAGTTCGATTCCTCGTCTAGAGCACCTGGGTTGCAGGTTCCCCAGCA
>NW_005276928.1:0-411 GCF_000412655.1 Myotis brandtii | reverse complement strand
GGCTAGGGCTGGAGTCATTATTAATTATTCACAAATAGGTGTCACATCTACAAGTCTGCTCATTGCAGTGATAGATACATGTAGATATGATGGCAGTAGACTGGAAGCAGCAGAATATTGATCATATAAATTATGACAATATATAGCAAAGGAATGAAAAAATGTTACAAAACAGGTATGAAGTATAATCCTGTTAATATATAAAGAATTAGAATTACCATTTATAATATCAAAATATTAACAGTAGTCATTTCTTACTGGGATTGTGATTTATTTTAATTTTTAAAAGCCACTTTTGTCTTTTCCTAATTATCTGCATGGGAAAGTTATCACTGTTGTAATAATTAAAAATACCATACAAGAAAAAGAAAGAAAAATACCATCCAAAATAAAACAAAACAAAGCTTTTTT
>NW_005276927.1:0-411 GCF_000412655.1 Myotis brandtii | reverse complement strand
CCCGGCCCCTGTCAGGTCTGGCTCAGGTCACAGCATGCCCCCTTTATGGCCCCTGACTGTCTGACCAGGGCTGCGGCTGGTGGCTCTTAGGAGCTGAGAGCCCAGCACTTGCTTCCATTTGCATTTGAGGGATGAGCTCCCGCCCCTCCCCGATGGTGCCCCAGCATGTCAGTGGCCCCAGTGTGAGCGCAACTTTGCCCAACTTTGGGAAAAGAATTACAAGCCTGAGTTAGTTGGAGACCTAAGGAGAGATAAATGCAGATGTGTCTTTGTACTGATGTTTGCAGAACGCACTTCCCATAAAACTGAGCGTGCTACCTGTGCACGCAGCAGTCAGCACACCTGCAGATTGCGAAGTGGTGTAGCGGGGTGTCGGAGTCGATAAGGGGGAGTGTGTTTCTGTGGAGGAAA
>NW_005276926.1:0-411 GCF_000412655.1 Myotis brandtii | reverse complement strand
TAGTGGAGAGGACAGGCAGCATAAATAATTTTCACACAATGACATGTCAGTGTGGAGGGAAAGAGGGACAGAGGACCTACCCTGAGAAAGACATACTCATATTGATGAGTGATAAAAGTTGCTAGGAAAGGGGGAAGCACTGCATGCTATGGCCTAACTACAAGGGAGACAGGGAGGCCAGAGACTCAAATGGAAGTGGGAAGAGGCTGGAGAGTAGGGTAACGGTCAGATCATGGAGGGCTTTTTGATCCTGCTGTGGAGGTTGTGCTCAGCCTTTGAGAAGCCTGTGAAAGATTTTAAGCAGGAAAATGGAATGTTTTAGTGTTTTTAAAATATGATCCTGTCTGCAGCTAGGAAACTGGGAGTAAAACAAAGTCTTATTCCTTCTGCTCTATGCTCCAAGGTTCCTTC
>NW_005276925.1:0-411 GCF_000412655.1 Myotis brandtii | reverse complement strand
TAGATAGATAGATAAATCAATTTGTTGTTCTCCTCATTTATGCATTCATTGGTTGATTATTGTATGTGCCCCCTACTGGGGATGGAACCCACAACCTCGGCGTATCAGGACGTGGCTCTAACAAACTGAGCTACCCAGCCAGGGCTACAGTTGACTCCTGAACAACATGGATTTGAACTTCACAGGTCCACTTACATGCTGACCATTTTCATCTTGTAAACAGATGGCATCAACTTACAGTTGTGGGGCACTGGCACCTCTAACCCCCATGTTGTTCCAGGGTCAACCGTATAGTGCTTTGGTTTTCTCTATGATTGGTTTGGAAATTGATTCTCTGGGGTGTTTCCTTTTAACTTGTCCTTTATTTTTATTTCATTGTTCGTGTGTGTGTGTGTGTGTGTGTGTGTGTGT
>NW_005276924.1:0-411 GCF_000412655.1 Myotis brandtii | reverse complement strand
GATAGGAAGACCTTTCTTGTACCTCCTCCCAGGGTCAGTCTGGAAATAAAACTAAATTGGGGACTATTCCCCTGGAATTATCAACTGAGGTCCCATTGAGGAGGAAACTTACTGGTATATCAAGGAAGAACAGAAGACACCTGTTGACCTGTAGGAAGGGTGAGGTTTCGAGAAGGGCTGACCCAGCTTCCACAGGTGGCAGGCTGACAGTGAGGAGGGATCCCTTGGCTAAAGGAGGGTTATTTCCCTGAGAAGATCGAGGCCCAGGACCCAGGCTGGGTTCCACAGCCTGGAGCACCACAGCCGAGACCACATAACATCTAGTCCTGAGAGATGGCAGGGCTTCTGGTTGCCTGGGAGATTGAAGCCGGTAGACTGGAGCCCATTGGAGAGAAAACCTCATTTAAATTT
>NW_005276923.1:0-411 GCF_000412655.1 Myotis brandtii | reverse complement strand
GGGGGGGGGGGGGGGGGGGGGGGGGGGGCAGGAGGGGCGGAGGCCTCCACTAGTTGGGTGCTATTGGTGAAGAGAAGCAGGTGTGTTTTGAAGGCCAAGGGGACGGACCTGCTAATAGACATGGTACATGAAGGAGACAGGGATTGAGAAGACCCAGTGGCGCCCCGCACAGTTGTTCAATTTGCATACTGCTCAGGAGCACTCAGCCGATGAGGCGGGATCCAGCCCGCTCTCTGCTCCCCAGGCTGAGCACCCCGGCACCGCTCCAGTGGGCAGGCTGCTTTCTCCCAGTTGGCACATAGGCCCCCACCGACTGGGTGATCTCTGGCTCCTGAGAGGAGGTGCTATTTTTTTTTAAAAAAAATATGTTTTTCTTGACTTTAGAGAGAGAGGAAGGGAGAGGGAGAGAGA
>NW_005276922.1:0-411 GCF_000412655.1 Myotis brandtii | reverse complement strand
ATTACCCGGACAGACACTTAGCATATTAGCCTTTTATTTATATAAATAGGCTTTGATTGATATATGCAAAATCAGCTTTTTTGTGCTCATAACAAATATCCAAACTCATCTCCAATTCATAATCAACACTAAAAAATAATTAAAGGCCACAAATGTTTTGATGCTAGGAGAAAAAGTATTTATTGAGACATGGTTGCTCTACTGCACACATTCAGTGTGAAGGTGAAGCCTACCCATGAAGTAGTAGAAATTTGGTCATTTGACAGAATGTCTGCTTGGAGGTTTTGTGTGGTATTTAGTTTAAGTTGTTACTTTTTAAATAGTTGCTTGGTGGCAGGGGTTAATAAACATAGTAACAGATTAGAAAAGGGCTGGGTGCTGTGGATAAAGGAAATGAGAACAAGATTGATG
>NW_005276921.1:0-411 GCF_000412655.1 Myotis brandtii | reverse complement strand
TCTCTCTCTCTCTCTCTCTCCTCCAGCCCCCTTTCCTCTCTGAAATCAATAAAAAATAGACATATTTTTAAAAAGGGGAGGAGCCGTCCTCCACGGGCTCCAGGCCTCCTGGATATCATAGCGCCTTGAAGGGAGAGGGGTTGAGACACAGAGTCGGAGAAGCCGAGGCCCCCGCCGTGGTCCATTTGAGGAAAGATGGTGGCGGTTGCGGGAATGATGTGTTCGAGGCTGTGTGTGTGTGTGTGGTGGAGGGGGGGGGCAGAGCTGGCCGCCTGCTGGGCGGAGGGGAAGGGCAGGGAGGAGAGGAACACAGGACCCAATGTCTCAGAACTCGCTCCCGTCCCCATGACCTGTGTCCGGAGGTAACCGTGTCCCTGAGCTGTGCTCCTGCCCCATGGGGGGGGGGGGGGG
>NW_005276920.1:0-411 GCF_000412655.1 Myotis brandtii | reverse complement strand
CTTGGTAAGAATAGGGTGGCCTTATACTAATGTGGATAACATGCATTGGAGTGAGACGAATTATATATGAAGGAGATTTTGGAAATAGTACTAATGGCAGTGGTAATTATGAGAAAATGATGACTTATCCAGGAATAGCAGAAGAGTAGATTTCCCCCCTAACTCTAAAGCAACAAAAGATGAGAGGAACTAGAAAAGTGGTCATCATGACAGCCATGGAAAGCAGAGAGCATTAAGATGGAGAGAGTCATTAGCTATGCCATATTCTACTATGTACCAAAGAAAAAGGATAGAACAAATTGAAACTGGTGTATAGAATTCTGAAGGTGTGACAGTAATAACAACCTTTCCTAGAGATGTTCCAGTGAGTTGATCATAACCAAAATATCCCATTACATTTAAATATAAATG
>NW_005276919.1:0-411 GCF_000412655.1 Myotis brandtii | reverse complement strand
CTGCACCAATCTGCATTCTCACCAACAGTACACAAGGATTCCCTTTTCTCCACATACTCACCAGCACTTGTTGTTGGTTGATTTATTGATATTGTCATTCTGATAAGTGTGAGGTGATATCTTATTGTGGCTTTAATTTGCATTTCTCTGATTATCAAACATGTTGAGCACCTTTTTATGTGTCTATTGGCAATGTGTATGTGTATGTCCTCTTCAGAGGAGTGTTTATTCAGGTCCTTTGCCTTTTTAATTGGATTGTATGTGTTTTTTTGTGTTGAGTTGTACAAGTTATTTATAAATTAGTATATTAACCCTTTATGAGATGTATCTTTATCAAATATGTTCTCCCATTCAGTGGGTTGTCTTTTTCTATTATTAATGACTAGAGGCCCAGTGCACAAAAATTTGTGC
>NW_005276918.1:0-411 GCF_000412655.1 Myotis brandtii | reverse complement strand
GGGTTTCCATTTGTAATAGTTAAATGAATTCAAATATTTAAAAATAAATGTATCATTTGTAAAAATAAAAAAGGAGACTCAATGTCTAAAATTTTGATTAGCTGCCTTTAAACCAATTTAATAATTATACTGAGAACCGCCAAACCTATTGCTGCAAATGACCTTAAGACACATACACACCAATACGCTAGGAGAGCAGGTTGAATACACTTGACCAGCTGCCTTTGACTAGCACAGGTGGCTTGACATCCCAAGTGGATGTTCTCAGCACTTGTGTTTTCTTTCCATAATGACACCCTCTCCAGTTCATGGCCCAAATATTCCTCATGATGTTCTCTTCTCTCTTTCTCTTTTTAATATCCCCTGCATTTAAGATTACTATAGTACTCACCGGGATCATTGCAATAAGTG
>NW_005276917.1:0-411 GCF_000412655.1 Myotis brandtii | reverse complement strand
GTAAAACACTGAGCATAACTAAAAAGCATAATAATTATTGTTACTGGATATTTATTATGTCCAAGGACCTGTACTAAGTGCTTACACGGGTTATTTATTCTCACAATAATTGATGCAACAGGTTTAATTATTATTTATTATTTTAGCAATGAGAACAGGAGACTTAGAATGGTTTTATGCCTACGTGATGAAGCTAGGATTCATACTGCTCTCCACAGTCTGTTCTTAACCAGTATGCTTCTTATTGTTATTAAATGAAATGCGTGTTGTTAGTCTGATATATATTTTCTGAAGGATGTAACTGGCTTATGAGAATTTATGCTTCATGAGAAGTAGGCAGAGGGCAGCCAGCTCAAATAAAATAGTGAAATAAATAACAATCTTATATTGCCAAACCAAGCATTTGAGTAA
>NW_005276916.1:0-411 GCF_000412655.1 Myotis brandtii | reverse complement strand
GTCAGGCCCCCTGCTCCTGGCTCTGGATTGGCTGGCCGACCACCATCAACAGGACTCCAAGGTTGTGTCTTGTAAAGGACATACTGAGCCCCGAAAATAGAAGGGAGACTTTGAGACAGGTAGATGGCCATGCATGTTTAGGTCTCTCAGTCCACATCCTGAACTGGTGTCACAGTTCGGTGCCTATGGAAACGGCCATTTGTCCCACCTGCCAAATGACAGGGCGGACATAGGGCCGCTGTCCCTGCCCTTTGATGATCCTGGAGGAATCTCGGAGGTCGCAGCAGCGAATGCAGCGCTCAGCCGGGCCAGGGCCCCGCTGCCGAGCTGCGCCACAGATGTGGCCGCTAAGCACTTGCAATGAGCCCAGGGAAACCCAGGAACTGAAATGCTAATTTTCATTAATTTTAA
>NW_005276915.1:0-411 GCF_000412655.1 Myotis brandtii | reverse complement strand
GGACACAGTTGCCACAGTGCGGGTGAGAGATGATGTCCTGGACTGGAGCACAGGCGGTGGATGGATTCAGCGGGCAGAGCCTTTGAAGAGGGTGAAAACCACAGGGCTATAGTAGCATCGTAGGAGTTGTACAATCCCTTTTATTTCTGCTTTCAGCTTGATACAACCCTAAGGGGTAAATGTTTTTAACATCATAGTTTTCATATGTAGAAATCAAAGCTCCAAAAAGTCACCAAAGACGACATCTGTGGTTTTTGCTTGTCTGGCATCCATTCTGCCCCTTTTTGGTAAGAGAAGCCAGATTTTCTTTTGGGGAAATCACCCGTCCTCCAGTCCCAGCTCATGACACTGAGGTAGGATTGATGACACCAGCCTCGAAGGGGGGTCTGGGGCCTTGGGCCTGGGGCCCGG
>NW_005276914.1:0-411 GCF_000412655.1 Myotis brandtii | reverse complement strand
GTCATGACATTCATCAAATGTCATCAAAAGTCACTAGAAGTCCTTAGATGTCTATAGTTGTTCAATGAGATACGCTTCTTCAACAATTCACATTGCGACTGACCAGTGTGTAAAACCCCAAACATACCTCGTACGACTTGGTTTCCAAGTCTTTGATGTAGTCCTCGGCATCAGGCAAGCTCTTGTAATAAGCCATGTTTTTCTTCATCATTTCATCATCAGGATGCTTCAGTAGAAAGGTGTGGGCAGCTGCTATGGCTTTTGGAAGATTATTTGCCTAAAGTAGAAAGAAGAAAGAAGAAAGCCACTCAATGGATGGTGAGCAATGACTTTTGCAAAACTAGAAGGTCTGTTGGATCTTTAGCAACTTAGTGTTTCTACACAATGTTCCCAGCTTAGGGTCCAGTGACT
>NW_005276913.1:0-411 GCF_000412655.1 Myotis brandtii | reverse complement strand
AAATTTGCTCTCACATGTTTACATAACCACATATAAAAATATAAAACTAAAACTAAAAAGTCTTGCAAAACAATAATTGCTTCTCCTATATGTTTTCTATTAAGTTTATGTTTCATTGCAAAAAGCAAGCGAATTGTGACCTGCCAAATTTGTAGATGCCGACCTTCACTTTGAAAACCAGTGAATTAGAAGATTTTTAGTTGCTTTCGAGTCATTGGATCCTTATGTTTCTGCATTTCTTGTAAATGCTATTGGGTTTATCCCATCCATTAATTATCTCAGAAAATACTTCTCATCATGTGAGATATAAACACTTAACACCCCCCTGGTCATAATATCATAGGGTATTGTGTTGTAGAATTTGTTAAAAGTGTATTTTATAGTGTGTGTGTGTGTGTGTGTGTGTGTGTG
>NW_005276912.1:0-411 GCF_000412655.1 Myotis brandtii | reverse complement strand
TTACAAGTATTTGTGCATTTTGTACGTAGAGGATTATACTGCTGTTGATAGGGAGATGGTATTTGAGTTATGAAACCTGGGTATGATTGGGTAGAAAGCGAGTGGGCACCCCAGGAAAGAATGGGGGAGGCCAGGGTGTGGAAGAGGCAGAGGAGTTGGCAACAAGCTGACCAGCTTATTTCCAGCAGAGTCTGCACGTGAGAGTTACGTGATCCGAGCTTGGGAGAGAATGTTTTCTCTCTTCACCGGCCCATTTGATATTCATGGACACTAATTGAATGTGTCTTATGTCATTGGCATATTTCTCGTTGCTGGAATATAATAGTGACCAAGAGAGGCTCAGCCATTGCCTTTATGGAATGTACTGTCGGGAAGAGCCAAGTATTTCAGACATTAATAATAATTTTTTTA
>NW_005276911.1:0-411 GCF_000412655.1 Myotis brandtii | reverse complement strand
AATGATGCCTTTTTGAAAATAAAATATAATCAAATGCATGCGTGTGGTCATTGGGCCCAGAAGGATAGCAGCATATGCTACATGCCCAGTGACAAGAGAGGGCGTGGGCAGTGCCAGTTTTTTCCTGTTGATGCCACAGACAAATAAAGACTTCCTCATCCAAACCTAGCATTCCCTTGGTGCTCTGTGTTCCCTGTTGGCTCAGTGTTTCTTCTGACATCATCTTCATTCTGTTCCAAGACAAAATAGTTGTGACTCTTTGCTTCACAGGCCTTTTTCTGCCTGAGGAAGTACTGACCATGCCACTAGCGTATAGGATTATTCACCATAAAACTTTTCTTTGTCTAAACTAAAGCTTCCTGTTTGTGCACACTTACATTATTTTGGAGTAAAATTAATGACCACAGTACT
>NW_005276910.1:0-411 GCF_000412655.1 Myotis brandtii | reverse complement strand
GTCAAAAATGATGCCAGGATGACTCTCCTTGATATCAGCACCTGTTTATCAGGCCCAGATGTCATAATCCCCAGGGATGTGTTTTCCTATCTCATAGGTGCAATAGAGTGCCTGACCGATGTTCTCTCAATTAGCTCAAATTTTCCATCATCTCTTTATATTCTTTATATTAAATTTATACTAAAATGCTTGGGAAGACTGTCTGAAATTCAAGATTTTCATAAATTCTCAGCAAAATAGACAATCTCTTTCCAGAGAATAAATTAATATGTTGATTGAGTTAATGACAGCCCAGGCCAGTGTGCTCAGTTGGTTGGGCATCGGCCAGGCACCAAAAGGTTACTGGTTCCATTCCCAGTCAAGGCACATGCCCCGGTTGTGGACTTGATCCCCAGTAGGAGGTGTGCAGGA
>NW_005276909.1:0-411 GCF_000412655.1 Myotis brandtii | reverse complement strand
TCTCTCTATCCAAATCTGTACCCATGTACACATCACAGTTATTTGAAGCTGTTATTGTTGGGCACGTCTGTTGTGTTTCGTAATTGTAGTCACCAATGAGACAGTTTGGCAAACTTAGATTTTTTTTCTTTGCGTGAATTTTTACTTACGGGATTGCCCAATCAAAAGATAGGCACATTTTAAAGGCATTTAAATCATTTTACAATGATTGTCCTCAGAAATGTTGTGGCCTGATGGGATTGCGTGTTTTGGGCTGCTCTAAGATTCTGACTTTAGTACGATGCCATCTCCTTTATATTTTCAGTGTTCCCAGTAGATGGTCTCTCCTTGATTTTCCACTGAAACTATGCAATGTTTTATATTTCTGTTTGTTCTGTTATTGGAATCATCTTTGAGAAAAGACATTTTTTT
>NW_005276908.1:0-411 GCF_000412655.1 Myotis brandtii | reverse complement strand
TGACTGATGTGCCCCGGTTTGGACAGAGCCTGAGAGCCTGCACATGTTGGCATCCCATCATGTTTGCTTGTTTTTATGTGGTGGGCAGCCTCTAGGGGGGGGGCCCCTAAAATGCAAGACCCTTCTTATTCATGTCCTTGTGTAACTCCCTTCCCTTTAATGTGAGTTGGGTTTACTGACTTGCCTCAAATGAATAGCATACGGCAAGGGATGGACCCCACATCCAAGAGCAGGTTGTGAAAAAGAGTGGCTTCTGTCTTGGGCGTCCTCTTTCTCTTTCTCCCTCCAATGAAAGAAGCCAGCTGCCACATTGTGAGCTATCCCAGGGAGAGTTAATTAACATAACTATTACCCAAACTGCTTTCTTTCCCAAAGGGGATTATAAGGAGCCCCCTTTTAAACTCCTCCCAA
>NW_005276907.1:0-411 GCF_000412655.1 Myotis brandtii | reverse complement strand
GCCATCTCTCTTCTCGGGGGAAACTGCTTCTCTCTCGCTCCCACCTTCTGGGCTGAGTGGGGGCTACCTGTTCCAGTCCCATCAGGACCCCTGACCCGACCCGAGGCCACTAGACTCCTTCTCGGGACTTTGCAACCGTGTCAGGCTCGGGGTGAGAGGTGGGCAACTTTAGTCAAGTTTTTCCTTCTTGTAGCAAAATCATGAGCGGTGTTGCCGGGGGCTGAGTGTCCGGCCACGTGAAGGAAGTCTGAGGAAATAAGAGCATCTGCAGTGAGAAGGGAGAAGGTCTCCTTCGCATTCAACGTCCTGGCGCCAGTGGTATTTGAGGCTCAGCTGCTGTTTTGCCATGGTTACTGGAGACTTTCAAGAAACACTTTTTTTTTTCTTTTTTGCTTAAACTATTTCCAGTTG
>NW_005276906.1:0-411 GCF_000412655.1 Myotis brandtii | reverse complement strand
TATACTGCCTACAGTGCAGGCAGAATGTAAAAACTGAATTTCTGCAGAACCCCAGAAAATAAAATGTTTATAATATTAAAATAATATAATTCCTAAGTATATTTACTGCTTATTGCAACTTTGACACCATTCACATGACTTAGAGTCAAAGATTAGTCAAGGAAACAGATTTTATTACTCTAATTGTTATTTCAAGACTGATTTTAGACCCAGTAGGCATGTAACCTTTCTTATGTGTAGTGATTTTCTTGTAGTTAATAATCTTATGATGCAAAGTTTCTAGAAGTGCTGTCACAGATCATCTTATTTTAAAGCAAGTGTTCCTGTTACACCTTGGCTTTAAGCTCTCTGCCAATGCTTTGTTTAGATTTGACTCCTGAACCACCAAGGATGCTCTTGATGGTAGAAGTT
>NW_005276905.1:0-411 GCF_000412655.1 Myotis brandtii | reverse complement strand
GGGGATGTGTGTCCGTTCTGAGTTCATGCCTCTCCTCCCCTGCTTTCTAGATGCTGTGCTAGGTTCAGAAACCTGGCATTCCTTGGGCTTCTAGGGCTGGCATAGCCTCTTTCCTGGGCAGGTCCTCCAGAGCACAGAGCACAGACACAGTCCTCTCGTGCACACACTCGGCCTGCGGCTTGCTGGGCCGCGGTTTGTAGGGAGGCGGGTGTGTGGTCTGGAGGCCTGTGCTGTGCAGCCACAGGTGGGAAGTGCCGGAATCCTGGGACTGGCTGTCTCTGCAGAACTTTAAGGAGTTCTGAGAATTGTCAGCCTTCCAGGTTGACCTGAAGGTGTATTTGTAAGGTTTGAAGATAGAAAATGTTTTAGCTAATGGTTTGTTAGCTTGGTACATTTTAGACATGTCACGTG
>NW_005276904.1:0-411 GCF_000412655.1 Myotis brandtii | reverse complement strand
AAAGATAAATTTAAAAAAATAAATATTTAATGCAGCCTCCCTCAATTAAATAGAAGACAGAAAAACAATAGAAAAAAACCAAAATTTTACTCTTTGAAGAGATCAATAAAGTTGATAAACATCTAGCTAGATTTATCTAGAATAAAAACATAATAGACACCCACTACCATCTCCAGAATGTGAAAGGTAAATATTATGAACAACATAACAATAAGTTTGACAACTTAAAGTGGACAAATCTCTTGAAAGACACAAAGTACCAAAGTTCAATATATTGGGTTAAATAGTGTATCACAAATTAGAGTCTTTGCAGATGTAATTAGTTAAGAATTTTTAGATGAAATATTCCTGGTTTTATTGTGAACCCTAAATCCAATGTACCCACAGAAAGCTACAGGGAAGAGGGCCAGG
>NW_005276903.1:0-411 GCF_000412655.1 Myotis brandtii | reverse complement strand
TGCATGTTAAAATGAAGTGGAAAACATTCTCAGGAGTTTAGTCTTCTTTTTTTTCTCAATGGTGCTACCTGTTTTGTTTTTTGATCGCCAATTTGTCCCCCCTGCCCCCCGTGTGGAAGCACTGTGTGAGTAACCTGCTGTCTGCACACTCTTGCAGCGCTGGCGTCGGCCGGACGGGAACGTTCATCGCCCTGGACAGGCTCTTGCAGCACATTCGGGAGCACGAGTTTGTGGACATCTTAGGGCTGGTGTCAGAAATGAGGTCATACCGGATGTCCATGGTACAGACAGAGGTAGGGATGTAATCACCAGGTATCTACAAATTTGACCTTGACTGAAAAAAACTTCCTACTATTTCACCTCCTGTTTCAATCTTGCATCTGCTATTTCCAGTGTCTTATTGTGCACATT
>NW_005276902.1:0-411 GCF_000412655.1 Myotis brandtii | reverse complement strand
ATATATAATTTGTATTAGTATTCTCCCTAAGAAATCAAAATATGTTATGCACTATGTTCATCTTCTATGCCTTAAAAAGGGACTATATGTTCGACCTCATTCAGATATTTATTTGGTGTCTACTAAGCTCCAGGCACTCCACTAGGCAGTAGGGTCATTGTGTTAGAAATGGAAAATGTCCTTGTCCTCTGGAACTGATATTATTGCAAGGGAAATACTGGGCCAAAGTAAGTCAGTTTCTTTGCTACAGAGCTGCTTAACAGTCTTTGGAATTAAGACTAGTGAACAACAGGTCATAAATTTGTTTGAAATGAATTCTTCCTTTCATGGACTCTCTCATAGGATTTGTGATCCATTGAACATACTTTGAGAGGCACTAGCATTCTATAAGTGTTAGATTATAGATTACCT
>NW_005276901.1:0-411 GCF_000412655.1 Myotis brandtii | reverse complement strand
GGTGAGGAGGGGGCTACCTTTGTGAAACAGACTGTGCGGGGCTTAAAGTCTTTTCAGGGTCATCACCTCTTCCATGCCCGGGGACTGCTAGTTTTACAAAGGGGCTCTCTGTTAACTACAGTCACCAATACTGTACCGCACACTCGAAAGGTGCCAAGAGAGTAAATCCTAAAAGTCCTCAACTCAAGAAAAAAGAAGAAAAAGAAAAAAATGTTGTAATTATGTATGGTGACGGCTGGCAACTGGATTAATTGTGGTGAGCATTTCACAATGTGTGCAAATGTTGAGTCATTATGTTGTAACCTGAAACTAAGCTATGCCAATTATTCCTCAATAAACACAAATAAACAAAAAAGTATGCAAAATAGGACAAACAATAAAAAGTGTGTGGACGAAAGAAAAGGTGATTCT
>NW_005276900.1:0-411 GCF_000412655.1 Myotis brandtii | reverse complement strand
GGGGCATGGCCTTACAAATTTTACATTTTTAAGTAGCATTTTTAATATTCTTCAGTTGAGATAAAGTTTACACAATGAAATTCACCCAGTTTCAGTTTACAATTCAATAAACTGTGATTAATATATACAGTCATGTAACCATCCCAAAAAGTTCCCTCATGCCTTTTATGCCCTCCTCCTCTTCCCTAGCTCCTGGCAACCACTTACCTGCTTTCTATCATTATATTTTTGCCTTTTCCAGGATGATTACTGAATTTATAGTAAGCATGTGTCCAACTATATAAGAAACTGCTGTTTTCCAAAGTGATTGTACCATTTTGCTTTTCCCCCAGCAGTGCATGACAGTTCCAGTTGCTCCACATACTTGACAACACTTCATAAGGTCAATCTTTTCTACATTTTCTTTTTTTT
>NW_005276899.1:0-411 GCF_000412655.1 Myotis brandtii | reverse complement strand
AGAGGCTGGGGAGGTGTAGTGTGGTGGAGGGAAGAGGGGACCAGAGTGTCAGAGCGACAATGGGACTAAGGGCAGGGGGACCAGGAATCCAGAATACACTGGGAGCCCACCTGCTGGTGGGAGTGAGAAGGGGGGGGTTGGGAGCCGCCTGTCTGTGCCCTCAGGGAAAGACCACGTGTGCCGGTTCATTGGCTGCGGCCGGAACGAGAAGTTTAACTACGTGGTGATGCAGCTCCAGGTGAGTCCACGTGGCCCACGCATCCTCCCTCCAGTCACCCAGGGGCGTGGGCTGCCACTCCTGTGGGGGCAGTGGGGAAGGGAGAGTGCGGCCCCGGGAGGAGGGGGAGTGGGCACAGCCTGGGGGGCGAGGCTGGGCAGAGTGCCCAGTGGTGGTGGGTGGGGTGGCCGCTG
>NW_005276898.1:0-411 GCF_000412655.1 Myotis brandtii | reverse complement strand
GGGGTACCCAGTGCCATTCTTGGGGCAGGCTTGAGTTACAGGACAGGGCATGGGTGTCGTCCCCATCCAGCTGGGATCCCAACAGGTGTATGGACCTATTGGACACCTGGGATTAAATCAGATGGATGCCATTCCATAGACTGAGGGGTGTCCTGGGTGCAATACTCTCATATTAAGGCCCTCAAGTGACACCACCTCACACCCCATCTATGGGAGGGCATTTCCTCTGCCTGGACAATTGTGAGTTCTGTGGGGTGCAAGACACCCAAGCTAGGAATAATCCACATCCAGGCAGAGATGGACTTTGTGCATTGGCAGGGTGTACTTTTATAAATGCATATATGCACATACAGCGATGCCATTACATTTGTACAATAGAATGGAAATATACCATTGAATGTGTATTTACAC
>NW_005276897.1:0-411 GCF_000412655.1 Myotis brandtii | reverse complement strand
TTTTATTGAGAAGACAACACAGCAATAGTATGAAGAACAAAAATAACTTAAGCCCATGATTATGTCATTTAGATACATTTCCTAATATTGTCTTCCTAAGTAGTATAAATTACAAGAAAATGTTCATAATATATAACTATTCAGAAATGTTTTTAAATAGTAATACATCTTTGTATTGGTAGCTATATCCTTTAAACAATGAGTGCTTGTTACTCCATAACTTGAGTATTCTAAAAACTAATTCATTTAGCTTTTAATGAGTATATGTGTCTTTTGATTATTGATAACAAATAATATTGCAAAAGCTTCCCTGTGAATATTTCTATTATAGATTCCTTGAACTGGAATGACTGAGTTCAAAGTATTTGATGTCACCTTTTTTTTTAAATTGATTAAGGTATTACATATGTG
>NW_005276896.1:0-411 GCF_000412655.1 Myotis brandtii | reverse complement strand
ATGCTGGGAACTAGTGGAGGAGGGTTTGTCTGTGCAGGCACATCTCATTGACTTCCTACCTTCATGACCATGAGACTTCCCTGGGAGCAGCCTCATTTCTCAGAAGTTGCTGCTGTCGGTCAGATAAGGGAAGCTCCTGAAAGTGTCTTTCTGCATCTGTTGATTCTCAATTGCCTCCAGCTCAAAAAAATCCTTGTATGCCTAAAGTAGCTTTAAATTTTAAATTTTGATCCTCATTTAATTTTTATAGGAACCCGAGAGAGCAATGGTATTCTACCCATTATTTTAGATGAAGAAACTTTCAGTCAGAATACGTGCACCTGCCCACCTTCCTCTTCCCTTACTTGACCTAAACTCTTCATTCTTGGTCTAGCTATAGACATATCTATACTAATAAAAGGGTAATATGCT
>NW_005276895.1:0-411 GCF_000412655.1 Myotis brandtii | reverse complement strand
TTTTTTTAAATTGAATTTTATAATATTTTAAGGGTATTTTAAAATTTTAAGGCACATTCTTTAAATATATCAAGGATCTTAATAAATGACCTGATTGCTATGTTAACTTCTTTCATAAATTTCCACCAGAAATTATAAGTTTCTCTGGTATTTTAAGAACAAACCTGCAAAACTCAGTAAAGTCTCAGCATACTGCATTTAATAAAACAGGGTGTGGGTTTTGAAATTTTAATCTAAAAAATGACCATCAATATGACTGTTTTGCAACAATTCTGAGAATGAGACCAAAAAGGCCAAGACTAGTAATGCTTCATAAATCAAGAATTGTTCTGTGCTTGACAAGGCCATTAAACAGATGATTGAGGGTATGACTGGAAACGATAACCATTTTCATTGGCAAACTCTAGCACT
>NW_005276894.1:0-411 GCF_000412655.1 Myotis brandtii | reverse complement strand
CTTTTGAGGACTTCAAGGCTTTGGTTCCCTTCCCTTAATTCTGACCAGTATTGGTTCAGACCCCTGAGGTCAGCGCCAGGTAGGTACCCTGGGTGGGAGATAACGTCCAAGCACATGAATAGTTTTCTTCCGTCCTTTTTCCTCTAATTCTCTCGTGTTGAACCTCCATTCAGACAGCTTTGGATCTGAAATCCACAAAGGACAGATACCATCCCCTCTCTGTTCCCAAGTAACTCCTCTCCCCTCCACTGGCCCTCAATACCTTCCCAGATCTGTATTATTCATGCTGCATTGGCGGCCTCTCTCCTGGAATGAGTACTTTCAACTCCAGCCTGTTTTCTCTGTACTGTTTCCTGAACCTAAGCAAGTAGAAGACGTCTCCTATGCCAGTGGTCGGCAAACTCATTAGTC
>NW_005276893.1:0-411 GCF_000412655.1 Myotis brandtii | reverse complement strand
CTGGGTTAGGTGGGGCCATAAGAGGTTGGTAGAAGTGATGTACTCCATACCCTGCTGTCCCTTAAAACTGCCCTCATGTGATGCTGTGTGTTCCCTACCTTCCCTAGGCTGTGGTCAATCTTCACACTCCTATTCCTGTCCAACTTGACAAATGGCTCTTAATCTCACAATTTACTCTCTCCTTCCCTAAGAAGACTTGTGGTTTCCTGCCACCTCCCAGCTTCCTCACCTCATTGCCCCGAGGACATGGCCTGACACAAATTGAATTGGAAGTGGTAGCAAATAGTCAGTCATCCAGTAGGAATTTAGCATGTGGGCACTCCAGTATGAAACTGGAGATGAGCATTGATTTCTATTTTGAACATTTTTCTGGATTTTGAATTCCTGAACTCCCCAACATGGTTCTAGAAA
>NW_005276892.1:0-411 GCF_000412655.1 Myotis brandtii | reverse complement strand
ATTTACTGCCCACTCTGTTTTCACTTTGGCTCTGAAAATGTGGGCATTGTTCATTCACGTGACAGAATCAGACCAGGCAAATGGAAACATCGTGAGAGGGAAAAACAACAACAGAGCTTGAGCAGGAGGTGGCATTTTGGAAATAAAATGTTTACCACAGAAGACTCAATGCATCTTTGAGCTCTCCACCCGTATGACTAATTTAAATAAGTTAAGAAGAGAGGACACTCACTTCTTTCCTTTCTCTTCCCTTTCAGAAATGCCAGCAATGCAGAGAAACCTTTCCTGCTGCTTCAGCCCAGTGTCCTGTTTGGACCAGAGCGGGAGGGCACTCACGAAACACCCCAGCACTATGCAGCCCACTATCATACCCAGCACATAGTATGGACTCAGCATGGGCCATAGGTTCTT
>NW_005276891.1:0-411 GCF_000412655.1 Myotis brandtii | reverse complement strand
TTTTTTTAACCACTCAGGTGACAGTTATGTGCTAGTTTGCCAGTGGCAGTCTGGACTATGCTTGTTTTGGTTGTTGGGTTATTAATATTGCCTACATTTATTCTCAATTTTTATGATAAACTATGGTCACCTTAACTATGGTGCATTGCCCCAGGTAGCAAATAACTGAGGCACCTTCAGATGTAAATAGAAGATTAAGGTTGGTATTTCAAAAGTGATATTAATGACTAGGTAATAAAATCCTCTTTGTAGGTTTCCCATTATTTACTTTCAACACAATGGAAGAAAAACTAATAGAATTGTCAGATGATAGATTATTAAAAGATAATTTTTAGATATTTTAAAAAATATATTTCTATTGATTTCAGAGAACTAGGGAGAGGGAAAGAGAGATAGAAACATCAATGATAA
>NW_005276890.1:0-411 GCF_000412655.1 Myotis brandtii | reverse complement strand
GGAGAGAACCAGGGAGCTGCCGGGGTGAGGGGACAGTCACACATTGGAATTTCCAGGGCCAGAGGCCGTTCCACCTCCATGTGTGGAGTTTCCCCGGGTCTGATTACCTGGGATCACTTGTGGTAGGAACACAAGGACAGTGAGAGTCAGAAGCAGGAGTTTCATGGTCCTTGGGAAGTAGGCGGCAGTGGATCCGGGAGTCCAGAACACTTTGTACAGTGTGAATCTGAACTGGACTTTTATTGTCCTCTCTGGGCACTAAACTGGAAAGATAAAAGCTAATTCGTGTGGAACAGCAGTCTATTGGCTGGCACACTGATTGAGCATCTGATACAGGCCCTGGAGGTCAAGCAGATGATTAGAAGTCACGGGCCTTTAGGGTGTGTTTGGAGATATGAAGGGTGGCCTCCC
>NW_005276889.1:0-411 GCF_000412655.1 Myotis brandtii | reverse complement strand
CTTCAACCCAGCAATTTCACTTTCTAGGAATATATTCTATGTGGACAAAGATTTGTATTACAAAGATGTAATCACCACTATATTCTTTACATTACCCAAAAGGATTATAAACATCCAAGAATTAGAAGCAAGGTTAAATATAAAGTATGACAAATGCATGTCATTAATATGACTATCATGCTGTCAAAATGATTTATTTTCAATCATTTTAAATAAAAAGGGAAAATGTTCACAATATAATATTAAGGTGAAAAATACAGACTAATATGTAAGGGAAGAGATAAAAGCAGAGTTGTTTTTTTTTAAACTAAGGTCTTCAGATGGATTGTCCTACTTGATGTGCAAAGTATCTAGGGAGTAAACTGTAATTTCTCTAAGGTACCTGCTTCTCAAGAAAATGTGACTTTTATT
>NW_005276888.1:0-411 GCF_000412655.1 Myotis brandtii | reverse complement strand
CATCAGCATTACTCTATTCTATTGTATAGGTACACAATGAGGCTCAATAGGCTGAAGAAAGATTGAGAGTGCCTCCAAAGGAAATGCCAGTTCAAAATGATTGGTTCAAACCGGGCTGTTGTTCATACAGTATCACATCCACTAAGAAAGGAGATGTGTGTATTTCTAGAGATATATTTGTCAACAAGAGATATGTTTGACATACACACACCTTAACGTGTCACTCAATATATTTGCTCTAAATCATTTATAGCTGTCTGGAATTATCTTTTCTTGTTAGTTTAATGTCTTTAATTATCTTTCTTCACCCACTAGAATGTGAATTTGTGAGATAGGACACACAAAACTATCTCGATAGCTATTTATCTATCATCTATCTAGAAAGGGATAAGGAGAGGGAAAGAGAATGCA
>NW_005276887.1:0-411 GCF_000412655.1 Myotis brandtii | reverse complement strand
TATTTTATGCAATTGGATCCTAGTGCTTTATATCTATTTGCATAATTCTCATGCCATGTGTAATGTGTTCCTGAAAATAGGTATAAAATTATGTGTTGATTTCAACCTTGAGAGAGAGTTATCATAATATTTGGCTCTTTTACCTCTATAATTCTTCTAACAAGTGCAGTTAGTAACTTGGATAATATTAACACCAATTTTTAGGATAAAAAAAGTAATGAAATGATAGATATTTTAGATGAATGATTTAGAATTCCAAAAATATTTTGGCACATTGGATATAAAATAAAGCAAGACCAAAAAAGATATATTGAAACTTTAAGTTCCAGGCTAGTCTATAATAAAAGCAAAGAAGAAGAAGGAGAGAAGAGAAGGGAAAAAAGGAAGGAAATGGAAATGAAAAGGGGGGGA
>NW_005276886.1:0-411 GCF_000412655.1 Myotis brandtii | reverse complement strand
AATGCAGTGTCTGCTCGTGCTGACCCCCTCTTCCAGGATGCTGCGAGGTCCCTCATCCTGAAATGGGGGGCAGAGATGTTATCAAGGGCCTTTTAAGACCAGAGAAGTCAGTCTAATTGGGTAATATAAACATGCTTTTAGTTGCCTTAGCTTATATCTGAGGCATTTACACAATTCACAAGGACCATCATGACAGCTTTGTGAGGCTCAGCACCAGGCAGGAGTCAGCCTTCAGTCCTGGTAGCTTTCATCCTCAGGTGAGACATTTTGGAATGTCCCTGGTCATGCATGATTGCTTTTTAGCAGAAGGCATGGTCCCCAAGACCTGGGTTTGGCACAGCCCTGTGCCCTGGTGGGCGGGGCGGCGACACCAGCAGGAAGCAGCTCCGCTCTCTCCCCGCCCACCAAAGC
>NW_005276885.1:0-411 GCF_000412655.1 Myotis brandtii | reverse complement strand
ACCCCTCCTTCCCTGTGCTGCAGGGGGAGGGCTCATACCTTCTGGGTGTACTCCTATCCTATTTAGGTGGCAATGCCGCCAGCTACTGACCCTTCTTTCCTGCCAGAGGCCCTGCTGGAGTAAGAATTGTAATTCTAGCCTCACCATCCGTTGTCAAGATGGGACTCCTCCAAATTCTTGTACTATTTTCATTCCCTCAAAAAAAAAATTGCTATCCAATACATATGTCGACTGGAGTGTCTGAAAATCTGTCATTCCTGTCTATTTCTGCTGTCCTCTGGGTCCTGTGGAGCCATGCATAACAGATGCCTGGATAGAGTTAGGTCCATGCCAACAGGAGCCAGGCTAAGAGACATTGTGAGAGTTTAAGAAACTATTACATTCTCTCACAGTGGGCTGAGACCAGTGTGT
>NW_005276884.1:0-411 GCF_000412655.1 Myotis brandtii | reverse complement strand
CTTGGTCCTTTTACTTCCAAATGCATGACACTGGAGGATTTAGCATATTAGTGGTGCTCAATAACTATTTATTATCATTAATTAGCTGAATGCCCCAAGAAAGCCTAATGAAAAGGAAAAAGGGAGTTTGGTTTAAGAAAACATATGATTAGGCCTCCCTGCTGACATCCTCTTTTTGATTACAGAACTTGCCTTTTGGACTCAACTGAGAAACAGCATTCCCATAGCTACGTTTCCCTTATCCGAACTGATCTCATGTGTAAAAGAAAAAGGCTGTTAAAAGAAATTAGTATAAATTAAAATTAAACTGGAGTTCCCACACTGTATCAAAATCAAACCAAGTGACTTAATCTTTAAAATGTCCTCCTTGGAGGTTTTCTTCTTCCTTCATTGTTTAGGCAGGAACTTCTC
>NW_005276883.1:0-411 GCF_000412655.1 Myotis brandtii | reverse complement strand
AGCAATATTAGCTGTGTAAGTGTGGATTAAAAGAGCAGAGTCCAACAGCAGGAATATGAACACTGAAAAACATAGTTTGAATAGGAGAGAGACAGAGAAAGAAAGATAAACAGAAAAGGAGAGAGAAGGGGAAAGTTCTGTATGTTTATGTTTTAGGCAGACAGGTGCATGAGAAAAATATATTAAAAGTGGAAATATGTGTAGCACTAATTCTTGACATTTAAAATCACCTAATTTATACAGAGTTTATCTAGAGTTTCATTGTATGAATTGGTTGGCCTTTCTAGGAGATGATGGTTAATGTTGTATTTTGTTTTGTTTTATTGTGGGTTGTTTTTGTTGTTTTTTTTTGTCAAAGTTGACATTTTATTCTTTTTTATTCATGATACAATGTAAAACCAGTGATGACCT
>NW_005276882.1:0-411 GCF_000412655.1 Myotis brandtii | reverse complement strand
TTCTAAATAAAAGAAGAGAAAAATAAAATATCTCAATGTAGAATTCCAAAGCTTTTCAAGTTTCCTTTTCTTTTAACTGAAGACTGGATTTATTTTCCTGGAAGTCTGGGTAGCCATGTGAGACCAGCAGTGAACTAGAGCCTAGAAACACCATGTCAGGATGGATTCGAGTCCATGACACCCATCAGATCAATGCTGGCTCCCTCAGGGACGGCCCTCTCCTCAGGGATATTCATACGACTTCTGAATTTTTTGATGTCACCAAGCTGAACTGGACACACGCACACATACAACACTCCATGGAGAAAAAGTAAAAGTTTGCTTCTTGACAAGAAAAGAGGAATGATGTTAAATCTTCACTAGTTTCACTTAAATGAAGACACAGCCTTTGCAGTCCCAAGTTCTCTAAGC
>NW_005276881.1:0-411 GCF_000412655.1 Myotis brandtii | reverse complement strand
GGGCTGTATCTTAATTGTCAACGTCAGTGTCCTAGTTGTGACATTGACTCGAGTTTTGCAAGATACTACTCTTCAGGGAAACTGGATGTATTATTTTTACAACTACATGTGACTATAGTTATATCAAAAAGTTTTAAAAATTGAATTAGATAAAAAGTTAATAGTGCTGAGAAAATTCAGAGGAAACCCAGTCGGATTGCTGTTTCTTCCTTTTGTTTTGTAGGTGTATATGATATAGTGAATAATCTTGGCTCCCTTGTGGCCAGATTAATTTTCCAGCCAATAGAGGAGAGTTTTTATATATTCTTTGCGAAGGTGCTGGAGAGAGAAAAGGATGCCACACTTCAGAAGCAGGTAGTCCTGGTTCTTATGTCACCATCTCAAATGAACTCTCTCTCTAATTGCAAGATA
>NW_005276880.1:0-411 GCF_000412655.1 Myotis brandtii | reverse complement strand
AGCAGGAAGTATAGAATAAGGATATTTGTGAATATAAATAGGATGGTGATGAAGAAACTCTTTTCCAAACTAGGAGTTGGAGGTAAAATTACTGATAGACATCAACTAAGGAGAGCCAGATGGTCTTGGGTCAATTGGTTCAATCCCCCGTCTCTGCCTCAGTCCCCAGAAGGGAATTCGGCCTGCCATAAACCCATACACCGTGGGGCTTTATGCTTTATGTTAATTGTTTTAGACAAGACCCTTTTGGTTGAAAGTGATAGAACCCCAGCTCAAACCAGTGTAAGCAAAAAAGAGAACTTATTGCTGTACATAACGCAAATGCCATATATTAAAATATCTCTATTAACAAAGGCTAATATATATCGATAATGCTCTGTGTCAGACACTGTTCTAAGTTTTTTACATGTG
>NW_005276879.1:0-411 GCF_000412655.1 Myotis brandtii | reverse complement strand
TATGGACTTCAGAGAAATCCATGGTCACTCGAGGCTGTGTAATTTCCGGATAATCCTTCCGTCTACACTGTGAGAAGAATCTAATGTCAAACCCGAGATCCTGGCAAATGATGGGGCCTCACATCTCTCTGGGTGCTGCTGGTCCCGAGCTCGGGGCGCCCCTGGCCTGGGATGGATGGAGCCCGTCGGCTCCACACTGTCTCCCTTCACCCCCGTTTCCCGAATACGGAACGCCCCTCCTTTCCTGGCGGCCTCCCAGACCCAGACAACTCAACAGGAGACCCTCTGGCGAGCCCCATTTGTGCTCGCTGGCTTTGCGACATTCTGAGAGCGTCTGGAAGTTCCGTGGCAGCTAGGTGACTGAGCAACTTGGATTTGAGTCCGAGACCTGCCTAGGCTTTTTCTAAAGCT
>NW_005276878.1:0-411 GCF_000412655.1 Myotis brandtii | reverse complement strand
TTTTTTTTTTTTGGGGGGGGGGGAAAGGGGGGTGGTTTTGGCTTTGAGATTACTGAGCTAATGCTTGTAAAAGCACTTGTAACCGTGGCAGACATGTGCTGAATGTTGGATAAACCATAGCTTCTCTTATGTCTTTTGAGACTCTAAAGATCACCATGCCTAGTTGCTCTGTTATAGACATAATCTGAGTTATCTGTCATGTCATGTCCAAATAATAAGAGAACTGTTGGAGTAGTAAATGGAGGTGAGAATACAGGCTCTGCATGCAAGCGGATTACTTGGAGTCAGATCCCAACTCCTACTTACTAACTAGCTATGTGTTTTGGGGCAAGTTACCCTCTCTGTGCTTCTGCTTGTGTAAAGTGGGGATGCTGCAATGATTGCCTACCTCATAGAGTTGTTAAGGGGAGA
>NW_005276877.1:0-411 GCF_000412655.1 Myotis brandtii | reverse complement strand
CCCAATCTGCTATATTTCAATTGCAATTTTTGTGATAGTCACTAGTCACTGTTTACACCATTATGACTATATGCGTATTTTTCCAGTTAAGTAATTACACCCTTTCTTATACTGCTCTGAAAGTTAATAATTGCCTTATTTTGCATTGTTTCATATATATATATAATTTATCTTCAGATTCTCTGAAAGGACTATCACATACCTATTAATATACTGAGGTTTCCTTTGAAGACATCCACCTGTGAACATTCAAGATCTTTTTCCTCTGGTAGCCTAAACATTTTTAATGATAGATTTTAGTTGGGTTCTTTTTCATTTATTGAGTATTTCACAGACCCTTCAATCTGGTAATCAATGTTTTGGGTTATTTTTAGTTCTGAGAAATTTACTTGAATTATATTTTGAAGAATT
>NW_005276876.1:0-411 GCF_000412655.1 Myotis brandtii | reverse complement strand
GTACGTGCCCTTGACCTGAACCCAAGACACTAACCACTGTACAACACTGGCAAGGGCCAAAAATATGAATTAGATTTAGTTTATTACTAGTTCCAAGGCAATTTATTTTCTCTTTTTTTCTTGTAATCCCAAATTCAGGTGCTTAATTTATAATGCTGTCTCAATAATTCATTTCAATTTAGCAAATAGTTACTGTCTCCCTGTTCAAGGCGCTGTGCTAGGCACTGGGGTACAAAACTAAATCAGACATTGTTTCGTAGCAGGAAAGAGAGTCAGGCAATTCACCAGAATTCAATGTGTCCATTCTGCCCAGAGCATCCTTCTGAGCAAGCAGACAGCTCCTAATGCAAAGTTGTCCAAGGTATGAGTGACCATGTTGGATGCCCTGAGGAGGGAGTGGTTGATTTAGGG
>NW_005276875.1:0-411 GCF_000412655.1 Myotis brandtii | reverse complement strand
GTGTATTATTTGCAGAATGACAGAAAAATTACAGAAGCATAACTAACTTTGGTTTAATTTTATATACATTAAAACCTAATTTTGGAAGCTGAAAGAACATTATCTTTCAACTTACTATTACTGAATACATACTTAGCAATTCTATCTATGCATTTTCTATTTATTAAAAAAGTAAAACACTTCAAATTAACAAGTTTACAAACTGTGACGCATGTGTTAGGTTTCAGACCCATTGGAAGTGTTCCTTTATCCCTTTTTTTTAAAAACAAAAACAAAACAAAACTACTTTGTAATAATATATTGAAACTAGTCATGTGAAGTTCTATAAGGGAGAGAATTTTTTTAAATGGGAATTAATAAACTGAACTGTTGTAATGAAAGAATAAGCTGATGGAAACTTTTACCTCTATT
>NW_005276874.1:0-411 GCF_000412655.1 Myotis brandtii | reverse complement strand
TCTGAAATCAATAAAAATATATTTAAAAATAAAATATATACATATACATGGATTTAAAGAAATACACACTTGGCAACGAAGGACATGCATCAGGAGCAGCAGGAGGGGGCTATTTCGCTCTCAGAGTGGCGATGAGGTGGACCCTGGCTCCTGGCTGCGCGGGACAAGTTGGCAACTTGAAGCGATTTCATCGGGAGCAGAGCTTCCTGGCCAGTCGGCAGTGCAGTGCTGCCTGCGCCCTCCTCTCGGCCCGCCGGTGGCCCAGGCCCTACCTTGTCAGGAGGGAGGATGGCCACTACCTGACTCCCAGCTCCAGGGCGCCCTCCACCCCTCCTCCCCCACAGGCACCGGGCCCCACGCAATGCGCACCAGGGCGGAGGCTACAGCCAGCGGCCTCCTCTCCCCCCCCCC
>NW_005276873.1:0-411 GCF_000412655.1 Myotis brandtii | reverse complement strand
CTGCTGCTGCTGAGCTCTCTGGCACCGTCTTGGATCCTGGTCCCAAGGGGTCTGGTTCCCCCCTTGTCATTCCTGTTGACTTCGCACATGCTCTGCCCCCTGTGTAAATCAGTCCTAGTTAGTGCCTTCCAGGGGCAGGTCCAGCTGTGTGGGGCCTTAAGCTTGGGAGTCCTCTTTAAGAAAAAGAAAACAACAGCAAGAATACAAAGTCACTAGGGCTTCATAGCTCACGGGGAATGCGTCCGACATCTACTCCTCTTCAGGTCTCAACTCCAACATCACTTCCTCGGTAACATCTACCTGCCCTCTCCCCCTCCCCAACTGGGCTAAATCCCTCCATGTTCAATTCTGTGCAGTCCCAAACAACAGCCACTAGCTACACGTGGCTATTTAAATGAATTGCAATTAAAT
>NW_005276872.1:0-411 GCF_000412655.1 Myotis brandtii | reverse complement strand
AACTCAGTTCATTTCAATAGTTCTTTATTGTGGCACCCACAATGTGAAATGTGTGGTGTGGAGAACGGTGAAAGACAGAGCCCTGACCATCAAGGAGTTCACGTGCAATGGGAGCAGTAAGACACAGTCTGCTCTGCCATAGCACATGTTCCTTTTTTGGGAATTACTTCATATGTGATTATAGAGGAATGAGGTGATATAATGGGGAAGCCATGTGGGTTCACACACACTTCTCTGCTCTTGTAAATGTTTTGACATGATCAGAGGCAGGCTTTTTACAACTAAAGAACAAAATCTTAGGGTAGTAGGTAAAATAATACCCCCCCCAAGATATCTACATTCAAATCCCCACGTGTGTGACTATGCTACGTTATATGGCAAAGGGGGATTGAGGTTGCAGGTAGAATTAGG
>NW_005276871.1:0-411 GCF_000412655.1 Myotis brandtii | reverse complement strand
TTCTCTTCTAGTTTTGAGAGACTTCCTCTTGGTTCCTGTGAGGAGGAAATCCCTTGATGTTGACACACATTAACCACCTTAGCACAAACACCTTGTGGTATGGGGAAACTAAGATTCATTTTTATGTCCTTTTCTCCCTCTCCACTTAAGCATAGACTTGACTCCCGTAAGCCCAGAGACCTGTTGGGACCTAACCCCCCCAAAATAGGTACTAGTATGTTTGGGCAACTGGACTTTCCAGTGTCACCATTGAGATGGCATCCCTCAAAAGAGTAGCAGTTCCTTTTTTAGATTGTGGATCTACAGATTGGTAATACTGCCATTTTCATTTTACTTCCTGAAAGTCAGGGTTAGCTTTGAAAAGTTGTTAAACAACATGCTTAATGTGAAAGGTCAACCCTCCCTCTAAAC
>NW_005276870.1:0-411 GCF_000412655.1 Myotis brandtii | reverse complement strand
CATTTAGCATAATGCCATCCAGATTCATCCATGATGTCACATGTGGCAGGATTTCTTTCATTTTAAGGCTGAATAATATGCCATTGTATATATCTATATAACGTTTTTTATCCATTCATCTGTCACAAGACACTTAACTTGTTTCCATATCTCCGTATCTAGGCTGCAATAAACTTGGGAGCTCAAATATCTTTTCAAGGTACTGATTTTATTTCTTTTGAACATATACCCAGAAGTAAGATTGCTATATAATATCTTCAATTTCTGATGACCTGCTATACTGCTTCCCACAGTGGCTGTACCAGTTAATATTCACACCAACAGTGTAAAAGGGTTGCCTTATCTCCGCATCTTCACCAGCATATTAATAAACATCCTAACAGGTGTGAGGTGATATTTCATTGTAGTTTT
>NW_005276869.1:0-411 GCF_000412655.1 Myotis brandtii | reverse complement strand
ATATATAAAACATTGAAAATTGTTTACAGAGATGGAACTGAAATGTTTATGACAGAATACCAAGGGTCTTAAGTGAGTGATGCTATTTTTGTTGTAATAAAACTGATAATTATAAATGTCAGTTGTGACAGAACAAATCTACCTTCAGGAGAAAGAGTACTTTTGGATGAATGACTATGTTCACTCATCATGGGAATCAAGTCAGCCAATCCCTAGAATCACCAGCTGACTTATTTCCTGGCATTGATTTCTTTTTGAGGACAGAAAACTATGGAGGAAAAAGTAGGAGATTATTTCAAAAATGTATGATTATAGAGAGCCTGAGATTTTTCTATTTTGAATTTCTCTTTAATTTTCATATTGAAATTCAGCAAGAATTTGTCTTTTAAAATTACATGATGGGCCCTAACC
>NW_005276868.1:0-411 GCF_000412655.1 Myotis brandtii | reverse complement strand
AATGAGTAGTTTCTTGGAGGTTTCCAGCTCTGCCTGGAACTCTCAGTCCTTTGCCCTCATAAGTCTTCCCTCTAGCACTAGAGCAGCGGAGTGTGGAAGACCTGGGGGGCACTAGAACCATGGCCTCCCTTCCCAGTGGGTTTGGTGAGCAGCTTCCCTTCTCCATCCTCACACACTGTGGTATGAGTGGTTTGCGGATATGGTTGTGTGTTAAAGCTGCCATTGCCAGTTTTAAATTGTGGTGGATTCCACCTTAGGATGGATTCCAGGGCACAGGGGTTACCTTGGTGAAGCACACAGGAAACCATACACACACATTTGCTCATGAAGTAGATTTCACACCTTGGTAAAATCTGGGAGGAGAACGAGAGAGAGAGAGAGAAAGAGAGAGAACAAAGGAAGGAGGAGGAG
>NW_005276867.1:0-411 GCF_000412655.1 Myotis brandtii | reverse complement strand
TCACTTAGTTATTACGTTGGTTTTCTTCAAAAGCTTGATGTTCCCTTGCTTGGCCTTTCACGTTTAATGAAGTAGAAACTGTGACAGAAGGCTCGGCATGCTCTGTTTCTGAACTTCATGTTAAGCTGGGCCAGCACAGAGTCAGTCTTCATGGGGAGGTGCCCCGTGGCCAGAGTGGGAAGGCTTCGCTCTGGGGGTAGTACCCACCCTGCTACCCCAGTTCTCTTTGGACACTGTGTTTCAGGACTTGCATGAAGAGTTCTTCAGTGACTGGGCTGGTTGTCTCACCTTTTAGTACATGAGGTTGAAAGAGCCATGATGGGAATTTGGGGTCTAAAATATTGCATATAATCCTTTAATCATCCTCTTTCTTTTTAGCTCTACCTCTTGTTCCTGTCCTCACAACACCTG
>NW_005276866.1:0-411 GCF_000412655.1 Myotis brandtii | reverse complement strand
CATTACCCAGCCCTGCAGCCTCTGTGTTTGGAAAGACTCCCTAGACCTCCCATGTTTCCCCAGAAAGTACAGCCGGACATGGGCCTGAGGTGTCATCTCATCTTCTACCTGCGGCAACAAATAGAGGAACAGGGATGAGGGGTTCCAGATGTCTGTGGCCTCAGTCTGGCTGGACGGTAGGAATGAGCAGCCGTGGGACAGGGGCTGCCTGGGAAACAGGATTCATGGATACTTGAATCCAGGGCCTCCTCGGGCTGGGGCCTCAAGGCTGGAAAGCTGGCAGGGCCCATGGGGCAGTGCCCTCTTTACCCCAGCCCACCCCTGGCTGCTGCCACAGGAAGGCTGAGCACCCAGTTGGAAGACAAATGGCCGTGTCCCCATTGTAACAGCCAGAACATCACCCAGGCGGAA
>NW_005276865.1:0-411 GCF_000412655.1 Myotis brandtii | reverse complement strand
GGGAGTTGGATGTACAGTAGTTGAGGCTGGGGCCTTGGGGGCCAGAGGAGGGCGGGCCAGCTTCCATCTTCGTTTTCCAGAAGGGGTGACCTGATTCCTTTCAGAATTAGCATTTTCCCTCATCGTGGCTGCTCTTGATTCCAAAGAAAGGGAAGAGAGAGGACGTTCATCGAGCACCGCTGCCACAGGCACGGTTCAAGGGAAGTAGACCACCTGAGGGGAATGATGGCCCCGGAGGGGAGGAGGTTTGGGGTGTGCTTTATCCCAAATTTAGCAAATACAGAAAAGTAGAAGGAAGAAAATTAAAATAATCCATATTCCCTCACCCCCAAAGTACCCATTGGTGCCTCCTGAAGATGTATACTAAAATGTGTGTTCAATAAGTATTTATTGAGCCCTAGCCGGTTTGGC
>NW_005276864.1:0-411 GCF_000412655.1 Myotis brandtii | reverse complement strand
GGGTCTATGGCAAGGGCAGTGCCCTCAATGTCTGCACCACAGGATCTGGGTAAGTTCTCATTGGGGCCCAATCAGTGTATAGTTAGTGGGGAACTCCGTGAATAAACACAACTTTCCCAACATTACTATCCACCACTTGCAAAACACATCAGGAAGCATCTTCTCTCAGAGCAAGTTCCCACAGAGCAACCCTTAGCTCCATGAAGCCCTTATTCCTACTTCACTGCCCTTTGTTATACTCAGCTGCCTTTGTGGTCCATCTCCTTGTTAACTCAAGAAATGTGAGTACTGTTCCATATTGTGAGTTGGCTGTCATTCAATGCTATCAGTTGGTATTAAATATGAAGGCCCATCACTCTTTTATAGATGAGAAGAGAGACACTGTGCTTACATGTTTGGACTCGTGGAAGA
>NW_005276863.1:0-411 GCF_000412655.1 Myotis brandtii | reverse complement strand
GGTGTAGTTTTTATTTTCATAGGACCTATGGGTAACATAGACACTTAGGACTTTGAGGTTTTTGGCATAATTTGGCTAGAGTCTTTTTTTCTTAGCTATACTGATTCGAACGCCCCCCCCCTCCCTTTTTTTGTCCTTATTTGTTTTAGCTTGATATATTTAATTAGGCTTCTGATTTGGGATGTATTTTCCCCTGGTCTGAATATGTGGTATCGACTATGTTGACCAGTTAATTTATTAGTATGAGTCTTTGTAATTTTTATTATGTGTTGATTTTTATTTATAGAGTAGTAGTGGGACAGAACAATTTGTAAATTACTTAAAGCTATAAGACAGTGTCAAGTGACTAAAACTCCTGTGTGAATTTGCTAGAGTCCTCAGAAAAAACAATCAAAAAAAAATTTTTTTTTT
>NW_005276862.1:0-411 GCF_000412655.1 Myotis brandtii | reverse complement strand
TCATTAGGGTAGTCATTGCAGCTGGTCCTAATGTTGGCTATGGTGCTGTTTTACTTGGTTTTGCTGGTTTTCTGAGTCTGGAGCTGAAACACAACTGAGACCTAGATGACATCTCTAGTTTGACCAAAACTCTGTCTCTATGGTCATTAGACCTGAGGCTTTGGTCTTAAGATTATTTGAAGCATGTCAGAACCTCTTTGCCCCGAGGGCTTAATACTTAAGGGAGTGGTCTTGCAAGGGCTTCTATAGGTGTTGTTTGAGACTATTCTCCAGCCCCCTTGTTTCTTCTCTAGGAGGATCTATAGCATGACTAGCTACATAGCAGGGGAGGATCTGAAATGCATGACCAGCAATATGAAAGGTCAGGGGCTCTAAACCACATGACCAGTGATATGTGAGGAGAGGAAAGGT
>NW_005276861.1:0-411 GCF_000412655.1 Myotis brandtii | reverse complement strand
ATTTAACTACAGCTCTGTCCCTCTGTAGCTTCATTTGTGAAAAGTATTTCTTTGTCTGATGAACATTTGCTATTTATTTATTTTGTTGATTATTTTATTTATTCATTTACTTATTAACTTAACTTTATTCCTTATTTCAATAGAGATTTGACTCAATAATTTTAATGTGCATCTGTGTAGTTATATGCAAACTCAGCTGATTTCTTAAAAATACACACAAATTATTTGACATTCTGATATTATAAAGCAAGATAGAAATAACCATTACCTATGTAGCCCTTGAATCTGGTAACATTTTAACATAGGTCATTATTATAGTACTAGAGGGCTGGTGCACAAAATTTGTGATATCTAGGGTCCCTAGGCCTGGCTGATGATCAGGGCCAATTGGGGCCTTCTGGCTGCCAGCCG
>NW_005276860.1:0-411 GCF_000412655.1 Myotis brandtii | reverse complement strand
GCAGTGTGAACAGTTACCGACCAGACTAGCTCAGGAGACCAGGCAGGTAACAGTGTGCCTTTGGTTCCCATGCCGAGCAACGTTCAAGCACAACCAGGATCACCACCTGGCAGAGATGCTGTAGGGAGATTGGGGTCCCATACCTGCGATTGCATCTCCCCTGCATGGCTGAGGTTTAAATAGGGAACTAAGATATATGTGTCTGGTTCAAATGGAAGCCACCTTTCTCAGCCATGAGTCCCTTTTCTTCAGCCTTAACCCCAGGAATCTAATTCTTCTCTCTCATCCTGGGCTCCCTCGGGGCTCCTCCTTCTCTCTTGGACAACCTGGGTTCCAGACTCTAGAATGACCCAAGTGGGCCACTCTAGTTCCCGAGATGAGTTTGTCCTGGTAGAGGCAGCTCTCCCCCCA
>NW_005276859.1:0-411 GCF_000412655.1 Myotis brandtii | reverse complement strand
TTCCCCAGGGAGAGTTGCCAAATTCAGCAAATAAATATACAACGAATGGTTTGTTTGTATAAGTATGTTTCAAATATTGCATGATTTATCTGAAATTCACATTTAACTGGACAGCCTATATTTTATCTGGCAACCCTATTCCCAAGGGATATATTTGGCAACATCTGGAGACATGTTTGGTTGACACGACTCCAAGGGTGGGTAGAGGCCAGGGATGCTGTTACACATCCACAATGCCCAGTGCAGTCTCCCACCACGAGGAATTATTTGATCCAAAAAGGCAAGAGTGCCAAGATTGAGAAACCCTGCTCTAAGGCAAAGCTGTTTCCTTTCAGCTTCTGAGAATAAAGATCCAAGCTCCTGCCTGACATTTTGTGCCTAGGGTGGGGCACACTCATTTATTTTTTAAAT
>NW_005276858.1:0-411 GCF_000412655.1 Myotis brandtii | reverse complement strand
GGCTTGTCTGGATTCTGGAAGGTTTTCTTTGTGTGATGCCCTCATGCCCGACTTTATCACGCCCTGTCTTCCTCGTGCAGCACCTCTCTCCTGGTTTCCTCCCTTCTCGCGCCAGCAGTGCCTGCTGCATGAACACCTCCCTGTGCCAGGTCCCCGCTGCCCAAGGGAGGACTGGATGGAGTTTGCCTTGGCTGAGGCCGGTCAGCTTGCATCACCGCAGTGTCCCCGAGGTGCTGTTCCGGGGAGTCCAAGGGATGGGACAGCGCCGGCTCTGACTGTAGTGGAAGCAGCTTTTCTGAATGAAAATGAAATTGCAGGAAAAGTGAATGCTTTAAATAACGGCAAACAGCAGTGAGTGGGCTTGTGATGTAAACCTGACGTGTTCTTTCTGAGGTAGCCCAGGCTGATTTT
>NW_005276857.1:0-411 GCF_000412655.1 Myotis brandtii | reverse complement strand
GTGAACTTGACCTTACCTACTCTACATGCTGTCAGGCAGGATGCCAGTTTAACTCCATCCAAAAACTGAAGACAAAAGCAAAATAGAAAGGATGTTTGGAATATGTATGATCCCTGTTACTATAGCCCAGAGGCAGTGATCATCGAGAAATGGGTATTTCATTCTGCCAGATGGTGTACACTAGGACCCAGAGGCCCATCTGGCTGCCACGGCAGCTGGCATTCACCCTGACTGGCATCCCAGTCAAGCTACCTAAGGTCATGGGGTGATAGAAAAACCAGACTTTGGGTCAAGGCAGCTCTGGGTTTGGATTCTCACTCTGTCAATTACATACTGCTCATGCATCAGTGCGGGTGTGTGTATGTGTGCACACACTCACATTTATAGGGTAAACTAGGGCCCCAGTGCACG
>NW_005276856.1:0-410 GCF_000412655.1 Myotis brandtii | reverse complement strand
CTGCTGCTGGCTTTCATGCTACTGCAAGGACGTTGAGTTTCCTTTCTTAATGAAGGGACTGGGTCTGTGACAGTGTATGTGTCCACTGAGTCAGGTCTTACTGAGATAGATCAACAACATATTTGTAGTAAGTTTCCTATTAAGTAGCACCCATTCTCAGACACGTAACCCTGACATGATGTGAACACACCCTGCTACTCCTGTGTTTTCCTGTGTCACTCACTGTCATGTGTTACTTGTTTCCTGATTTCTAGTAGGTACTGCTTGCACACAAATAAAATAAAAATGGCCAGATGTGCTGGTTTGGTTGGACTTTTAAAAATAATCTAACCAACACTGTTAGGGCATCAATAATTAAAGTAGCAAAAGCATGTGATGTGCAAGGCAGCGTTTATTGGGCAGCAGGAAAG
>NW_005276855.1:0-410 GCF_000412655.1 Myotis brandtii | reverse complement strand
TTGAGCATTTATTATGTGCCAGAAGCAGTTCTAAGTGTTCAGACATTAGTCCTCATAACAACTCTATAAGGTAGGTACTATCATTATCTCCATTTTATAGATGAAGAAATTGAAGTGCATAAAAGTTAGGTAGCAGAGCTGGGATTTGATAAAAACTAACTGCAACTTTAGGCAAACATAATCAGGGGGAAGGATCTATGGAAGGAACTGGGGCTTGTGGAAGTTCTCACACTCTATGGAATGGTTAGAACCCTACAGGAAGAACTTATAGTAAAATTCTATGGTTCTAACTTCCCCTTGGCAAACAGGTCAGAGCATGTGGCTTGCTATGTCTGCATGCACTGGGGTGCAACCCTTTCTTCCCTCCCACCCCAATAAATCCTTTTTGGTGACAAAACACCTAGTCAATA
>NW_005276854.1:0-410 GCF_000412655.1 Myotis brandtii | reverse complement strand
GGTTTGTCACCAGGAAGAGGTGTGTGTTACTTTCAGCTACTCTGCAGTCATCTTGGGACCTGTTTGTGACTTTTGTTGATGATATTGTTGAAGTAGGAAGGGATGAAAAGGGTCCGATAGCAGTTGTATTTGAAGCAAACGTGTCGATGTGGCTTGATCAAAACCAGATAGGTACTGATTGCTCTGAAGAAGGCAAAGAATATAGCTGAGAGTTTGGAAATAAGGAAAATATCAAATGTTTTAATATCTAGGTCTTCATCACACCCCTTGCTCCACCACCACTTCCCTCACAAACCAGAGAACTATCAGCAACCCATAGCAACTTGGAGTTTAATACATCTAGCAACATAATAAATGATATAAAGCAGAGATGCCTCAATGGCTAGAACAAGCATGTCAAACTCGCGGCC
>NW_005276853.1:0-410 GCF_000412655.1 Myotis brandtii | reverse complement strand
TTTCTCTGTCATCAGAGAAAGGTTTTTCTTTGTTTGTTTTGGCCTAGGAGTCAGTTAACCTTGATATCCCTGTGGTGGGCAGCTGAAATCTCTTGATTTCCCCAACTTCACTTGCTATTCATTAGCTGGGCCCTCTGGGGCCTTCAGAGCACATGCATAGTTCAGTGGTCGGGCAAGGATGTAGGTAGGCTCAGTTTATACTAAGACTTTGGGGTTCACCGCTTCTGCAGCTTTGTCTTCCCCACAATTTCTCCCCTAACTTTCCAATCACTTCACAAGCCCTGGCTTTTGGCCACCTTGAGCTTCGTGCATATTGGGGAATGTCTGCAGACAAAAAGCCTCAAGCTCTCAACTCGCACAAATTGTAAAGTTGTTGTTTTTAAAATCTTTATTGTTGAAAGTATTACATA
>NW_005276852.1:0-410 GCF_000412655.1 Myotis brandtii | reverse complement strand
GGGCACATTTAGAGGTATGAAGAGTTTACTGTGGTTTGAACATTTGGGTGCAGGAGGTGAGCCTGGCAAAAGAGGTGAGCAGGTGACGAGCCCCGAAGGCCTTGCAAGCCGAGCTGAGGCAAGCTCTTGGACTTGATTCTCTCTAAGCCATGCCTAACACTCTCCTTCCAGGCCAGGGTCTTTGTCTTGGGTCCTAACTTAGCTTGTGGCCTCTACCTGTCAGGCACAAAAGTCAGAAATCCCAGAAGAGGTGATAGCAGAGAGATAGGCAGGTGTTCATAAAAGACAAGCCACCGAACTAGGAAAAGATATTGCCACACAGGTAACTGATAAAGGATTGACAACCATAGGAGATAAAGAATTACTACAAATCAGTGAGAAGTAACTCAATAGGAAAACTAGGGAAAGCA
>NW_005276851.1:0-410 GCF_000412655.1 Myotis brandtii | reverse complement strand
CATATATATATATAAATTATATATAACTTGAAGAAAAAATGTTTTCAGGAGAAAGTCTTTATATTCTTTTTAAAAAACTAGTATTATATGATAAATTAATTACATTTAATTTTCCTTTAGTATACTTTTTCCTAAAGTTGTAGCTATTTTTTGGAAAATAGCAGTTTTTTAATAACTAGCACAGATATTAGGATAAATTATACCAAGGGACCATAAAATAAGATTGCTTTAGCTGTATCAAATAAAAATGGCTATTACTTAAAATATGTCCCTTTCATTTTATATGGCAGGAATGATTTCACAGGATCAGAAAACAACATAAGCAAAATATTTTCAAAGACATTTTTAATGTCATTTTCTCTCTTGATCTTCTGCTCTCAACCTAATAAATAACACAAAATTATAAAGAC
>NW_005276850.1:0-410 GCF_000412655.1 Myotis brandtii | reverse complement strand
CATTTCCCTAATGATTAGTGATGTTGAGCATCTTTTCTTGTGCTTGTTTGCCATTTGCATATCTGGTTTTGGAGAAATGTCTATCTAAATCCTTTGTCCATTTAAAAAATCAGATTGTCTTTTTACTGTTGAGTTATGCGTTGCTTATATATTCAGGAAACAAATCACTTAGATTTCTGATGTGCATTTATTTCCCCTCATTCTGTGGGTTGTTCTTTTACTTCCTTGATGGTGTCTCTTGAAGAACAAAAGATTTTCATTTTGATGAAGTCCCATTTATTTCTTTTTCTCTTGTTACTTGTGCTTTTGATGTCATATGTATGAAGGTCAAGCCTTATTTTTAATAAAAATATGTTTAAAAACAGAATTATATTAGATAAAACATGTTTTATCCTGATTTTTTCACATCA
>NW_005276849.1:0-410 GCF_000412655.1 Myotis brandtii | reverse complement strand
TTAGCCTTTGAGTTTGACATGCTTGCTCTACATCCTTGCCAACAATTGTTAACTCTTGTCTTTCTTATGGGAGAATTCCTAACAGGTGTGAGGAGAGATGTTTATTGTGGTTTGATCTGCTTTTCGCTTACGATGCAAGCAATAGCTGGGAAAGTACAGAATACAGTCCCTCTCCATGCTGGAGACACAGGAGGAACAGGGAGAGACAGGGAGGTGGGCACTGTTGCCCCCTCCCTCTGCTTTGCACCCAGGTGTGTAGCTGCAGGGGCTGGGGAGTGTGTGCTCCTGCACTCGTTTAAAAAATGCTTCGTTTGCTACAGTCCTGGGGGACATGGGAATGCAGGCCCTGCTGGCTCTCAGACTGGTCCCTTTGAGCCTCCCTTGGTGGCTGAGCTGAGGGTTGGAGCACT
>NW_005276848.1:0-410 GCF_000412655.1 Myotis brandtii | reverse complement strand
TTTTTATGGATAACAGAGTAATTCTTTCCTTTTCACTTCTTTACATATTCAAATTCAGATGTGAGGGCTCATATGAAGGATAGTGGAGAAGGAGACAGTGAAATGAATGACAGCAGTTCTGATATCAGTAGAGAGGGCTTCAAGAAAACATCTTTTGCGTGGTTGCAAAGTAAGAGGGTAAGTTCAAATCTGAGACTCTGAATCTCTCCTCTCAAAGTCATCATCATACTACCTGCCTGCATGAGTAAGAAAAAACTAAACAAGTGGTCCCAGCTATGCATTCATGCAGTGGGGTATGTTGAATGCTGCGAACTGAGCTAAAATTTTTGACCACTTATTATTTTGCTGGTTCTATGTACTTCAGATACTTAACACTTATTGACTTATTTATTTCCCATAAGAAATCCAAT
>NW_005276847.1:0-410 GCF_000412655.1 Myotis brandtii | reverse complement strand
TTTTTTTAATGAGGTGATGGAAATTTTTGATGATCAGACTCATTAAACTACAAGTATTCTGTTTGAAACATTCTTGTGGATACCAAAGACAGTCTGGGTAATGAGGATCTTTCATAAAGGGACTTATGCACCGATGCATGTTTATCTTTTGTAGAACAAGAGCGGACATTTTACATGTCAAGAGTGACAAATATGCTACCTGCCAATGATTAAATCTGGGACCTAGTTGTTGGAGCCTCTGTCAACTCTAGGAGCTTCAGCACAGATTCCAGTGAAGGGTTCTATTTCCTGTTAGTTGAGAGACCATTGTGGTCAGGAGGCAAGGGAATGCCAGCTGGTCCTGAAATTTACACTTTCTCAGACACCGGAAAGTTAGCTGTTGAGTCAGTTTATGACTTTTTTTTTTTTTT
>NW_005276846.1:0-410 GCF_000412655.1 Myotis brandtii | reverse complement strand
GTTAATGTTGACCTACCCATTGAAATGCTATTCTAGGCAATGGCTGACTATGGCTGAGGACATTTTCATTTAAAGTAAAATTTTTCAATATTTACATTTTTTAAGGCTTTGTGAACACTTTCTATGGTTAGAAAAATCTCTATTGCAAAGTTGACAGATACAGATATTTCAGTATATGTTTGAAGTACATATAATTAAAGAAAAATCTATTAGCAGATATGCTCTTAACCCAGTAATAGCCATCAGGACAGTAATAATACTGGCTGAATTTTTTTACATTATGTCAGATGCCAGACATGTATTACATTTGACCCTGAACAACACTGATTCGAACTGTTCAGGTCCACTTATATGTGGATTTTTTCAACAAATACAGTAAATGTATTTTTTCTTCCTTTCTTAATAACATT
>NW_005276845.1:0-410 GCF_000412655.1 Myotis brandtii | reverse complement strand
CCCAGCTCAGGATCTCAGAATCTGACAGTCAGAACTATAAATGCTGTTTGGGGACCAGGGATGGATTGAGGACGAGGGAGGCACTGCAGGAGGCACTGAAGGTTGTGGAGCTGGAGGAAGCGAGGCTGGTCCAGGAGTTGGAGGAGGTGGAGAAGAACCGAGAAAGGGCAGCTGTGGCTCTGGAGGCAGCCCAGGCTGAGACTGAGACACTGGAACAGCAGGAAAGGCAGTGCCATAGGGACTATGGTAAATTGCAATTAGAACTACAGGATGAACTGTGGATCGTGGAGTACGTACTCTCAGACCCAGATAGCTTGGCTAAGATCTGCGATGATGGCCCCTTGGCCATCATCAGTAACTTCAGATTGGGCTGCATCCCCACTGTCCTGTTTGCTGGAGTGAGATCAATG
>NW_005276844.1:0-410 GCF_000412655.1 Myotis brandtii | reverse complement strand
GCCGCCATCTTTGTGACGGAGTGGTGGTTAATTTGCATATTACCCTTTTAGTAGATAGGATAGTAATGAAAACCATTTGGTGTCAACTATCATCTTAGATAAAGGCCCACTCTGGTCTGAAGAGGTGAAGAGACCGCAGTCAGCATTTACAGAGTGCCTCCTCCCTACAGGCAGGCACCATGGGAGGACACACATCCTAGGACAATGGCTTTGGGCAGTACAGACCTGGATTTGAATCCTGGCATCATCACCTGCTGGCCCTGTGACCCTGGGCAAGTTACCGCATTCTCTAAGCCTTCATTTCCTCACCTGCAAAGTGGCAATTACAATAATACCAAGTTTGGGCTTTGTCATGATGACAACTAAATGAGCTCCAGCAGTAATTCCCAGACCAGCAGCACCTGGGAACT
>NW_005276843.1:0-410 GCF_000412655.1 Myotis brandtii | reverse complement strand
GTGCACAGGGCTACTAGTTGTTAAATAAAAGTGGTGAGAGCAAACGTTGCTTTATTTCTGATCTTAGGAGAATAGCATTTAGTCTTATACCATTAAGTAGAGGGATATTGGCTGTGGGTTTTTTGTAGCTAGCCTTTATCAGGTTGAGAAATTCTATTCCTAGTTCTGAGTGTTTTTATCATGAGAAAGCGTTGGATTTTATCAGATGTTTTTCCTGCATTTATTGAGATAATCATGTGACTTGTTTTATTCTATTAATGTGATGTGTTATGCTAATTGCTTTTGGATAGTAAGTCAAACTTGCATTCCTGAGATAAGTCCCACTTGGCCATGGTGTACAATTATTTTTATACTAGTGGCCCGGTGCACGAATTTGTGCACAGGTCGGGTCTGGCCAGCCGCCCCCATGG
>NW_005276842.1:0-410 GCF_000412655.1 Myotis brandtii | reverse complement strand
TTTTTTTTTTTTTGGAGTGATCATCTTAATGGGTGTGAAATAGTACCTCATTTTAGTTTTGATTTGTATTTCCCTAATGACTAGTGATGTTAATCATCTTTTTATGTGTTCACTGGTTATTTGTATATTTTCTTTAAGGAAATGTCTGTTCAAGTAAGTCCTTTGCTCATCTTTTAATTGGGTTGTTTGTTTCCTGGGGTTGCATTGTAGGACTTCTTTATATATTCTGGATATCCATCCTTTAACTAAGAAATATTTTCCTCCATTACATAGGATACCTGTTAAACTCTATTGATAGTAGCCTTTGATCCACAAAAGCTTTAATTTTGAAGTCCAACTGATCTATTTTTCTTTTGTTGTTTATTCTTTGGTATCATATCCAAGAAATCATTCCAAATTCAATATTATGA
>NW_005276841.1:0-410 GCF_000412655.1 Myotis brandtii | reverse complement strand
GCCAGTGAGGAGAGGGAGGCACTTTTCTGGGTCACAGAGTTTGGTGGGGAGCCCCAAATCTGAGAAATCCAGATAAATCATATTTCAAGGCAATATTTACAAAGATTAACATTACTGCAAAAATAATCTGTGTTGAACAAAATGACATCTTAAAGGAAGACTGATTAGTAACAATGCTGTATGGAGCCATATCAGAGCCCTAGGCAAAGGGAAAAATCAATATCGATTCTGTCTATTTAAATTTTGACATTTTGTTCAACATGATATTTTGAGGCATTTTTTCCCCCCAACTTTTTGTGGTTAAGCATATGTAACAAAAGTTACCACTTTAAACATTTTTCGAGTGCCTAGTTCAGTGGCATTAAGTACATTCACAATATTATATACAACCAGAGGCCTGGTGCATGGAT
>NW_005276840.1:0-410 GCF_000412655.1 Myotis brandtii | reverse complement strand
TAATTCTTTCTCACTGTTTGCAATTGCCTTCCCTTTTGAAATGTAATGTTACATGGCTTTACGTTAATGTAGGAAAAAAAGTATATATAATATTTTGTGGATATTTCTCATATTAGTTGTGTTAGGTCTTTAGAGATTGTCTTACATAGACATTAATTCATTCTCAAACTCACCATTCTCTGGAATCTCACAAGAAACAATGAATCCAGTTTGCTTAGTTCCTCACTGTGTCTTATAATTTTTGCTGACTCAGTTGTCCACAAAATGCCAGTGCATTTTCTTGAGGCTGGTTTTGTTGCCAATGCAGAAGTGGAAGCGAACTTTGGTTTTAATGTCTACTTTCTCAAGGGAATATAACTGGCTGCACTTTTGGGCAATGAATTGATGGGAGCACTGGTCTGAAATGGAAC
>NW_005276839.1:0-410 GCF_000412655.1 Myotis brandtii | reverse complement strand
CCTCCAAACATTTACGCTGGAACTTGACGGGACCTCGGTTTGCTTAGCTTTGCCTGAGGCGGCTCCGGATTAGTCAAGAGCTGCTGAATGACCTCATTCCTGCTAATTCCAAAATACGAGAACATAACCTTTAAACCAGCATTGACTGTACTAGTCCAAGTCTCTCTTCCTCGAAGTCGAATAGAAATTACAGAATTTTAGATGGATCTTGGTGGCGATGAGCAGAAAGGGCGAAAAGCAAAGACATCTCTAGGAATGAGCGCGCTCAGCGGCTGGCTCCTGCCCCTGGATGAGGTTCCAGACTGGTTGCCATGGAGCACCCTCCTGCCACCTGTCAGCGCCAGTCCAGCGCCCTGTGGCTACCGGAGCCGCCCTGACCAAAAGGCTCTTTCATTCTAAGCCCTGCTCTC
>NW_005276838.1:0-410 GCF_000412655.1 Myotis brandtii | reverse complement strand
TCTAATGTGCAGCCGAGGTTGAGAACCACTGTTGTAGACCTACTGCAACTTGCATGCATATCAAACTCTCCGGCTGATTCTTACTCATTTTAAAGTTTGAGACTGACAGTCCGAAGCCTTTGCTTAGAAGAAAACCAAGGCTGACATGTTTATCAACAGCCTCAGCTACCTATGGCTACCAGAGGCAGTGCACAGGATGCATTATTATCCAGCGATACCTGGCGTCTTCAAGTGTACAAATGAGTTCCACGTAGAATTGGCGCCCGGGCGTAAGGTGAATTGTGTACTGGCTAACCTTCTGTAACCACGGTCCATGTTAGAATGTCACTGAGGCGACTCATCCTTGAATCTCAGCCTGGCGGACAGTGTACGGGGGACTCTTTTGCTGAGACTTGATACCCAGATGTTTC
>NW_005276837.1:0-410 GCF_000412655.1 Myotis brandtii | reverse complement strand
TTAAACTCGTAAGTCAAGGCCCCACTGTATTTTGAAACCTGACCTCAGTTAAAGAGATGGATAAAATATGCTAAGAAAAAGCTAAAGATATCAAGTGTTTGTTGTCTTCATACTACAGAGAATGGTTGTTTAAAATGACCAGACACTTAAATAGAAGTAGTGGGGGTATTCCACTGAGTCAGATAGGGATGGACAGGTTTGCAAGCGAGGCACCATCTGTGATTAAGATGACTGAGAATCAGAACTGGAGAGCTCAGTGTCTTTAAAGAGCATGTCCCCAGGAAGAGGGGGCGGTACTTACGATGCAACAGAGGTCCATTCTGCTCCTCACTGGAGTCCAAAGAAGAGAAGGGCACACTTTATGATTAGAGGAAGTTGGGAGTGCTTTATATTTTAATAATAATAAAAAA
>NW_005276836.1:0-410 GCF_000412655.1 Myotis brandtii | reverse complement strand
TATACCCTTACAATGGATATGGTTATTAATGTAGAATGTTCATTCTGTCCATGTTTTGAATGCATATGGTCTAGACAACAGATCCAGTTCACCATTCAGTTACTATGTGTAAGGAATGGTGGTGAATGCGGGGATTAAAAGGCTAGGCATTGGTGTGGCCCCATGTAGTTGGCTATCACTGTCACAATGACTCAGTAGGATTCTAATTAGAATAGGAAAGTGAAACCCCTCTTATTAATAATTTATTCATCCAACCAGCATGTATTGGGCATTTCCTAAAGGCCACAGACTGTGCTAGAGGCTGAGAATATAATGTGACACAAGATAGACCGTCTTCACCCTAAGGGAGCTTATAGTCTTAGTATCAGATGGGTTTTTCGAAAAAGTTGTAAATTAAAATGTTTTACATG
>NW_005276835.1:0-410 GCF_000412655.1 Myotis brandtii | reverse complement strand
AGAGTGACAGTTAATTTGCATATTATCCTTTTATTAGTATAGATACACTTCTGAAGACAAGTAAATGAGTTGGAATTAACATACTACAAATTATGTGGATAAATACATAAAGAAAATAATTACTAAAAGCAGTTTAGTAATTTAGCATGAGTGAAAACTGGGATAGTGAAATATGAAGAACTTCCTAGAGGAGGACAGTAAGAGGTGCAGGGCCCCTTCTATGCATGTCTCAAACTCATTAGAATTGGGAATGGTGTCTCGTGAGCTCACTGGAGCAGCATTTCAGGGGAAGCACATCATTTTCCCCAACTCTGTCTCTGGACCACATCTTACATCCTAAACGACTGAATTGTTAAATTCTCTATTTTCAGCATCTAGCACATTATCTGGCTCATAGTAGGTGCTCATAG
>NW_005276834.1:0-410 GCF_000412655.1 Myotis brandtii | reverse complement strand
TGAGGAAGAACTAAAATATAAGGTCATCAGTATGAAAACTGATAGTAAGAGCTCACACTTGCACTGTTTTTACCATGTGCCAGGAATTATTCTAGATGCTTTGCATGTATTAACTTGAGATGGGTGAAGTACTTCTATTCTCTAAATGAGAAAATGGAGACACAAGGAACTTAAATGATTTACCTAAGGTCACTCAGGTAATAAGTGGCTGAGCCAGGCTTCAAAGGAATCTAACAGCAGTAAGTGTAATCATTATGTTCCCAAGATGCAGGTGACCCCCACCTCCTGGTATTCCTGCCCTTGTGCAGTCCTCACCACACTGTTCTAGGGCTGGTCTGTGTGACCCATAGAACACAGCAGAAGTGATGGTGTGTCACTTCTAAGATTAAATTACTAAAGACAGTGTGGCT
>NW_005276833.1:0-410 GCF_000412655.1 Myotis brandtii | reverse complement strand
ACTGTACATAAATTATTACAATATTATTGCCTTTATTCTCTATGCTGTTTATTACATCCCTGCAATTTATAACTGGAAGCTTGCACTTAATTTCCTTTCCCCTTTCACCCAACCTCCCTCTCCCCTCCCCTCTGGCAACCATCAGTTAGTACTCTATATCTGTGAGTTTGTTTCTGTTTCATTTTGTATGTTCATTTATTTTTTAGATTCCACATATAAGTGGAATCATATGGTGTTTGTCCTTCTCTGTCCAAGTTATTTCACTTAATATCATACTTTCTAGGTCAATCCATATTGTTGCAAAAGGCAAGATTTCATTCTTTTTGTAACTGAGTAATATTCCATTGTATATACGGGTGTATACAAAAGTAGGTAAATTACCAGCCATCATTACCTAAAAAATAAACCAT
>NW_005276832.1:0-410 GCF_000412655.1 Myotis brandtii | reverse complement strand
GGCCTTGCTCACAGAGGTGGAGGTGGGGAAGGTGATGACGGGAGACCTCAGTGCCACTTGGCCTGCGCAACATTTACCTTCGTGAAACTTGTAGAACAAGGTCCGCAGTTACCAGCCCAGCACTCCCCAAAGTAAGTTCTGTGAATCAAAGTCCAAGGGTATTCGAGGGGGAAAATGTTTCCATGGCCAAGTAAGTTTGGGAAACCGGGTCAAACCAATCCTCCAACGTATCACAAATTTCTCGCAGATCTCTTAGAGCGGTGGTTCTCACCGGGGGCAAACTATCTCCCAGGGGACATTGTATTTAGACATTAGTTGTCACAAGGGGAGAGGTGCTCCTGGCATCTAGTGGGTAGAGGCCTGGATGCTGCTAAACATTCTACAATGCACACGGGACAACCCCCCCCACC
>NW_005276831.1:0-410 GCF_000412655.1 Myotis brandtii | reverse complement strand
ATCAGCCATACACTGTCTTTCACTTCAGCAAATGCAAGCATCCTGTGGAGGCCAGCCCTGTCCCAGGTGAGGGCTGAGGCATCCGCCTTCCTCCGCCAGGACTGGTCTCCTCCATTATGTCATCCTGACCCTTTCCCTCTCTCCCCTCCCCCAATATGTACTGGCTTACTCATCATGCTTCTGAAAAGACTATGCTTCCTCCATTGAATTGCTTTTGCTCCTTTGTAAGCGGTCAGGTGACAATATTTGGGTGGGTCTATCTCTATGCTCTCTGTTCTGTTCCATTTCTATTTGCTCATTCTTTCGCTGATGCCACAGTCTTGATAGCAATGTCTTTACAGTAAGCCTCGCAGTGGGGTAGCATCCGTCCTCTGGCTTTGTTCTTCACTACTGTGCTGGCTCTCTGTGGG
>NW_005276830.1:0-410 GCF_000412655.1 Myotis brandtii | reverse complement strand
TAGAAACCCACACCTGAAACCTATATGTTCATGTTAAACAATGTCACCCAATAAATTTAGTTAAAAAAACACAATACAGAAGTGTAAAATATGGTATGGCATGGGACTATTATCTCTTATTTCAAGTCTAATACGGCGCTGCCCTTTTAGCTGCAGATATAGGTGTGAACTTTCTGACTTTTCATCAAGAGGAAAAGGAACACAAGATTTCCCGTGAAGAAAAACAAAACTAAAAGCTGAGTGATTTAAGGAAACATGTTAATCATGTCTAATTTCCTACTGCTTTCCTGTAGGGCTGCACTGATGGTTATCTCAGAAAATCTCAGGATGTGGAGCAAATTGATCCTCTTGACACCTTCAGGGCCTTCCCTGGATGGTGGAGACTTCAGATAGAAAAGCAGCTGACCATA
>NW_005276829.1:0-410 GCF_000412655.1 Myotis brandtii | reverse complement strand
AAAGAAAAGCAACAAGAGGCAGGATTGGGGTCGCCAACCAGACACCCTGAACGTGGTCTTTTTGGGTCTGTGTGCGCCTGGGGTCCTGTGTGTCCAGCATCCCTGGCACCTACCCTTTCTCAACCCCTAGCCGTTGGCCCCTGTGAGGTTTGGCCCAGGTGGTGTAGGTAGAGGGGACCATCGGGGGCCATTTGGTGCATGGGCACCCTGGGCCCTGGGCTCCAGACCCCGGCAGGGGTAGGAACATCCCTGGCAGGTTCTTACCTCCTATTTCCAAATGTTAGCAGAGAAGCAAATTTCACCCACTGCACCCCATTATCCGGATGCACTTCTCCAGACTCACCTGTTCCAAAAGCATATCATCTGTCTATTCTCCCAGCAGGACATCGCCTCATGGGGGCAGGGCTTCC
>NW_005276828.1:0-410 GCF_000412655.1 Myotis brandtii | reverse complement strand
TTTCTTTCCAGCCTTTTCCAGATCTTCCCCAAGTGCTTGGGAACTCAGGCTTGACTTAGTGACCAAGACAACTTACATTAAATTGACTTTAAATATTTTAGGGAGTAAATTGTTTCTCTCATTTCCTGAAAACACGTAAGCATTTCTTGTACATCATTTCCTATTTTTGTCAGCATAAAAAAGGCACACCACAGCCTTGATGTACAAAAATGATCTTGGTTATGTTTTAGCTGCTACTTTTGACCCCGGAGAGAAAAACTGGGCCAGGCAAGTAGATTGATATCATGTGAATAGAATAAAGATTTGATTTCCCTTGCAGGGAAAGAGAAATTATTTTCATCTGAAAACGCCGTAGCCTTGCTTTATTTATAGTAGTGATATTAATCCGTTTAGACACTTCAAGGAAGCCG
>NW_005276827.1:0-410 GCF_000412655.1 Myotis brandtii | reverse complement strand
GTTGTAAAACCCATAAGGTTTGCATGGTCCAGGGCAATGATTACTGCTTATCTGTATTCCAACTCCCTGAGGCCGACAGCAACACTGCCCTCTGCAAAGGGTGTGTATGTGTGTATGGCGGGGTGGGGAGTCTCCTGACACTCAAATCTGATGTCGTATCTCCTTCCCCGTCTCCGAGCTTCCCGTGGCGACCGCTGTTTTCCGCCACTCATTCTCGAAGCCTCGCGGAAGTCTGGGCTTGGCCCGACGTTGATGGTTACCGTCTTGGAGTGGACGTGGGTCACCATTTCCTGGGAACATTCCTGGGTCACCCATTTGTTTCTGGTTCTGAAACAGCCGAATCTAGATCCTTAGGCCGCATAATTCAGGCCCGGTCTCCAGAGAATTCCACCTGTTGTTAACTTTTTTTT
>NW_005276826.1:0-410 GCF_000412655.1 Myotis brandtii | reverse complement strand
AAAAAAAATGATTTTCTCCCCTCTTTTAACTCCAATTATTTGTACTTTTCCAACATTGCACAGGGTTGGGCAAAAGTAGGCTACAGTTCTTTATATGGAAAATAATACAGTAACTAATAAATAATAATAATTACTCTGTGTTTCACGTACTCACAACTATAAACCTAGTTTTGCTCCATCCTATAGATATCTCTGCAACTTCTATTGAAAGATACCTCAAATAATATGAAAATGAAAATAAATAGATTTTTGTTCATCATTGTACAATGATAGTTATTCATGAATAACAGAAAATAAATATTTATTTATTGTATTGATCCTCGATATATTGACTGTCAACCAATGGTTGTTGGAGCCAATGCAACACCAACAGAAATCCCCAATTTGGGGTGTGGTGAAGATGAAAACTT
>NW_005276825.1:0-410 GCF_000412655.1 Myotis brandtii | reverse complement strand
CAGATGACATGAAGCTCAATAAAATAGGAATTTTTATTGTCATGTGGCTGTGGTAAATCTACTTTGAGCCTAGACTTTATTTAAAAAGAGGTGCATTATCTTAAAAAGAGGAAATACCACGATCAGTTTTGTGCACCATTCTTTCAAAAAAAGAGAGGAAAACAAAAAAGGGTAGATTTGGAGAAAGTGACCAATCCAGGGTCAGAAAACATCGCAGGCTCTTAAGAAGCCAGGTTGCATTCAGACTTCTTTCTATATTTAAAAGCCTGTGTGCTGAAAAGCTAACACATGTACTTTAGTAGGAGCTTAATTCTGTGGAAATAGGGCTAATGGATAGACATTGCAAAGCAATTATTTTTTTACTTAATTTAAGGCAATATTTCTCATTATCACGCTTGAGACACTTCAGG
>NW_005276824.1:0-410 GCF_000412655.1 Myotis brandtii | reverse complement strand
GCCTCGTCCTGCCACACGCCGGCAGGCTGCCCTCCAGCCCAGGCCCTGCAGGGGCATCCAACCGAAATCTTTGCTTTCAGAGTGAACACTGCACACCCACCACCAAAAACACAAAACACACGCCACCACGTCGCGCCTCACGTGGGAAACACCTGTGAGCGCTGACCATCTTGAAGCCAGACCAGGGCTCCCCGAGGACATGTCCGTGTGCCTGGCCCGCTCCTCTGTCCTCAGGTCTGAAGGCCTGGAGGACCAGGGCTGCGTGTCACACCCGCCTCACACACCGGGACCTCCAGGCCCCACTCCCCGCCCGGGACACCACGTCTGTGTCCTGCCAGGTCGCTCCCCCTCACAGCCGCCGGGGATCACACCGCGACCTCTGAGTGCCCCTTCCTGGGATCAGCTTCTGC
>NW_005276823.1:0-410 GCF_000412655.1 Myotis brandtii | reverse complement strand
TCCTGAGTCCTCAGCATCTCACAATAAAGTGGGGACACTGAGGCAGAAGAGACACGTGACTTGCCTGGTGAGTGGCTGCTGGTCAGACACAGGGCTGCCAGGCAGCATTGAGCGCCTTCGTGGGAAGTGGAGAAAGGGCTCTGCTCAAACCAGCTGCCGTAACGACGCCTCTCGGTTCCTCAAATGGTTACAGAGTGAGCGTGTGACCCAGAAATTCCACTCCAGGAATTTCCCACGAGGAATGAACACATGTTCACACAGAAACATGAACGTTGACAATAGGAGCACTCACAGCAGCCACATGCAGAAACCACCCAAGTGCCCACCCCCTGATGAGCGGATAAAGGGAATGTGGTGCTCGCATGAAATACTATTGAAATACTGTTCACACCATGAAATACTGTTCACAC
>NW_005276822.1:0-410 GCF_000412655.1 Myotis brandtii | reverse complement strand
TTTTTTTTCCTCTTTCGGAATATTTATCAGTCGTTCTCAAACACAGGAGGACACTCATCGGCATCATCTGGGGTCCTTGTAGAAATGTATGTTCCTGGGCCTCACCCTGGACTGATTCCTGGTCTCCAGGGGTTGGGTCTGGGAATCTGTATTTTGGCCAAGTTCCCCAGGTGTTTCTGATGAGCAGCCAGGCTGGGAGACTTCTGCAGGATCTCCAAGGATATAATACAATAGGATGTGACAGTACTTTCCTGGACTTCATTGCCAAAAGCTTGATTCTCTCACTTTTTTTCTTATTGGCATAAACTAGGAAGAAGCCAGAAATAACTAAGAGAAACAACAAAAAAATTAAAATTAAAATAAACCCAGGGTAAAGTAATGCCAAAAGTTTCATTGGCAACTCTGCTTCC
>NW_005276821.1:0-410 GCF_000412655.1 Myotis brandtii | reverse complement strand
AAACCGATATGGACTCCCCCGTGGAGCTGTCAGAACGCCACCCACCACAGGGACGGGGCGGGCAGCCTCCAGGGAATTTGTTTCCAGCGTGTCCCCCATCCGAGGCTGGGAAGGCAGCGCTGCTGGCTGAGGCACGTGACCCTGATAAGGCAGATGCCTCCGCGGTCCAGTCTCAGCAATGTCATGACCGCAGGGCCCCAGCTCAGGAACCGAAAAGCACTTTTTAAACAATTCAAGTTCTTTGTGTTTCTCCGGCGACAGGACACCGCCCACAGCAGCACTGGGTGGTGTGCATAGGTCAGCAGTGAGTGGGCCTCCCACCCTTGAAACGGGAGCCTGTTCCCGTCACCTCCCCGGTTTTGCACAAGCCATTCCCTCTACTTCAGTGGTTCTCAACCTTCTGGCCCTTT
>NW_005276820.1:0-410 GCF_000412655.1 Myotis brandtii | reverse complement strand
CTTTACTGAGACATTCAAATTAGAAAGCAAAGGGGAATACTGGCTCACCTATGGACTTTTTTACACTAAGAAGATAATCTTCTCTCATTTCATCAGATAGCGTGAGGATGCTGTCGGTGAGGACTTTCAGATGTTGGGGGACCAGATTCAATACGTTCTCTAGCCAAGCATCTTCCATAGGGGCTATGTGGTCAGTATCAATCCCATGGTGAATATAATAGTAATATCTCTACATAAAGGAGCAGAAGAAATGTCGATGGATTTAGTGCTATAATAAAAGAAGTGTGTTTTCAGACATAAAACTACTGAGTAAAATTAAAGTTTGAGGAAAACAAACTATTTACAAGTAATAAAAAAGTATTTTGCACAACTCATGTAGGCATGATTTGAGATTACCTAAATTAAAAAAA
>NW_005276819.1:0-410 GCF_000412655.1 Myotis brandtii | reverse complement strand
GACGTTTTTTTACTCTTACATGTGTGTAGCTTTCATGTTTTGGTCTCTTGTATTGAGGCTTTTCCTTCCAAGTATCAGGAATTAATATTGATACATTTTTGAAAAAAAATCTTCTTTCTGTGGCTTCAAATAGGTAAGTAGAAGCTGCCGTCACCATGTCCTGTTATAAAAGAATATATGGCAGTGAACTGAATGAGCAGAGGTGCATTACAGGCGTGTTTCAGATCAAGAGTGGATCGAAAAAGCCACTGACTAGTGAGCAGAGTCTCTGCCTCAGAATTCCAACCCGGCCACCTTTCAGTCCAAAATTATAGCTTAATCCTGCACATGTAAAGGTTTTGGGTATAATTCTGCATCGAAAGGCAAATGCTTCTATTTGGTGTTAAGAGAAATTGCATACTATGATAGAC
>NW_005276818.1:0-410 GCF_000412655.1 Myotis brandtii | reverse complement strand
ATTCTTTCTTTATTAATTATAATTTTGAGTTTCTTCTTCAAGCTCTCCTTTACTATTTCAAATGGAATTCGAGTTGTGAGCATTTGACTCTATAAAGAAAAAAATAATAAGACAAGTATATATTTTCTCATAAATAAAAACATGTTTCACACTCTCCTGATCCAATATAAATTTTAGCATGCACCTGATAGCAAGTTCTGTTTTGTTATTAATTTGATAATATTGAATTGAAAAATAATTTTTCTAACCCTTCATAGAATTGGCTCAACAACATTTAACATAATTTTTGGTTGAAATACTCCTAGATAAAGAAAACCCTTAGATTTCAATTCTCACAAGATTAGGAAAAGAAAGAAATAAAAAGTACAATATTCTTGAGCTAGCATTCTGACCTTACAGCATTGTATCAG
>NW_005276817.1:0-410 GCF_000412655.1 Myotis brandtii | reverse complement strand
GGCTCCTGGAAACCTCTCTCCCTGTTTTAGATCTACTTTGCAAGGATAAAATAGAAGATGCCTTGGAAAGAGCACTAGTAGTAATAATTGGGTTATCCAGACCCTGCCCTTAACTACTCTTGTTACCATGGACACGTTTACCTCATTCCCGTGGCCTTGGAATCCTCACCTATAAATCAATGAGTTTGAACAAGAATCAAATACATCAGTACCTGATGGGTGCCGTCCCTGCTTCCTGCTCCCATGGTAGACATCATTAATCACTTGTAACAGCCTTTCATATTGTGCCCATGCTTGGCACCAGTTCAGCCTAACACTGTTGGGGAGCTGCTAGGAGAAGTTGCATTTATTTTTCACTGAAGGCCCTGAGATCATTTCTACCTCTGATAGCCTCTGAGTCTATAAATGAC
>NW_005276816.1:0-410 GCF_000412655.1 Myotis brandtii | reverse complement strand
GATTTGCTAGTATTTCATTTAGGATTTTTGCATTTGTATTCATCAGAGATGTTGGTCTATAGCTTTCTTTTATCGTAGTTACCCTTGCCAGGTTTTGGTATCAGGGTTGTGATGACCTCATAAAAAGTGTTAGGAAGTTTTGCCTGATCTTCAGTTTTTGGGAAGAGTTTGAGAAAGATAGATATGAAGCTTTGAATGTTTGGTAGAATTTACTAGTGAAGCCATCTTGTCTTGGATTTTTACTGTTTGGGAGATTTTTGATGGTTGTTTCAATTTCCTTACTGTTGATAGGTGTGTTAGATTTTCCAGATCTTCATGACTCAGTCTAGGAAGGTTTTATATTTCTAGGAACCTATCCATTTCTTCTAGGTTGTTGAATTTTGTGGCATATAGTCTTTCATAGTATTCTA
>NW_005276815.1:0-410 GCF_000412655.1 Myotis brandtii | reverse complement strand
TGTAGCATATCATTGGGTTCTCAGCCTAAGCAATGAGTTCTTATATAAATATGGAAGTACCTAATAAAAAGAGCTTTAAAATCTGTGGGACACTGAGTGCTGAGTGAAGAGTTCTTCAATTTGATTACAAATGTATGATCCATAAAAGAAAAGTAAAAAATCATAAATTTATTAATTGGACTTTATCAACATTTAAAACATTTTTTTCTGCAAATGATTCTGTTAAGTGAATGAAAAGATAAGCTACAGATGGTATAAAACATTTGCAAGCCATATATTCCACCAAGGACTCATTTCTAGAATATATAAAGAATTCTCACAACTCAACAGTAATAACAAAAATTCATTCAGAAAATGGCCAATTGACATGAACACATATGTAACTAAAGACACATGCCTATAACATAAAA
>NW_005276814.1:0-410 GCF_000412655.1 Myotis brandtii | reverse complement strand
AAATATATGTATGTGTGTGTGTTGATGTATGTTTGTAAGTGTTTATGTACATATGTACACACAGACACACAAACACACATATATATATACACACATAAGCAATGTAAGTGTACATATATCAAGAAGCAGTTGGGACTATAGAAGAAGCTGGAGAAAAGAGATAACTATAAATGAGGTTCAATGACAATAGAAACACAAAAAATGTCTATTAGAGTATGAAAATCACTTGGAAAACACATCCCTGAGGAACTTGCAGGCTCCAGAAAGGAACTGTTATTTCCATCTATTTTTGTTACTATATTTCCTGAAAATAGAAACCTAGTATAATTCTTGGGGCCTCCTACAGTGCCTTATACATTTAATGCTCATTAAAAATGTGTGTCTAGCCCAGCTGATGTGGCTCTGTGGCT
>NW_005276813.1:0-410 GCF_000412655.1 Myotis brandtii | reverse complement strand
CCCTTCCTCCACTCCACAGGGGCCGCCTTGCTCAGCTCACAGTGCAGCGTTACCATGGCCCCTTCTGTGGCCTCTTCCTTCCTCAGACCCTTTGTGAACTTGGCGGGCAGGGCTGGGAGTCAGAAAGATATGGGCACAGTCACACATATGAGCTCATGGATAAGACAAGACATGGACAGCACAGAGGAGACATAAAACCCATGTGGACACGGGCCACACGCTGGGTGTGCCCAGTCACATTGTGCATGGTAGCATCCCTCAGCCAGCCTGTGAACAGCAGGGCTGTGCCACTTTCATGGACGCCTCAGGCCTGAGGCTTTGTATGAAACTGGTGGACAGGGCCGGGAGGGCTGGAAAGACATGAAACAGATTCCGTGGGGAAATTTGGGGCAGGACATGACTGGATGGAC
>NW_005276812.1:0-410 GCF_000412655.1 Myotis brandtii | reverse complement strand
ATGAATACTTGAATTTGAACTTTGTAAGGCAAAGATACCCTTTTCAACAGTAGCTAACTTTCATTGCACAACTTACTGTATTCTAAAAGAGGTTTAAAATTAAATTTTCTGGAATGGGAGCCAGTCTCACTTTAAGAAGTCTCTAATTTATTTGAAAAATGGCAGGTGCTAAGATGCTTCTGTAGCAGAACTAGAGAAAAATTAAAGATTGGCTGAACTAGTTTCCTCTCAATTCATTGAGTTCACTTGTTTGGCCTTGTATTAGTAGAACTACATATGTAATTTTACAAAACAACATATGGAATATGTTGAGAGTATGAATGTGTGTGTGGGCTACAAGGACATCAGAGGAATTTTGCTTTGAAATATGTACTTTAATATAGATTGATACCATTGAGTAGACTGTTTTG
>NW_005276811.1:0-410 GCF_000412655.1 Myotis brandtii | reverse complement strand
GAGACCCTTTAGTCCACAGGCCAACGATATATCCACTCAGCCACACTGGCTAGGGCCAGTCATTATTTTTGAATAAATGTTGCAAGGCTCCAGTCAATATGTGGTGTTCTGAAAAAGTGTATTCTGACCAACTTCGGCAGGTTTTATAAAGGAGAGGATTTTGGAAGGTCCTTACTTGGCTTTTTCACAGATGCCTCACCCATATTTAGTCTTGCAATCTCGACCTACGTATCCATTTTGGACTACTGCATTTAATCTGTCATTATCAGTGACCTACAACTGTAACCCATGGCAACGCCTTTTGAATCAATCAGTTTCCCTATCTTATTTATAACTTGCTTCTCTTATTTATTACTTAGGCCAGCAATTTTCAACCCTTATTCATCTCATGGCACACATAAACTAATTAC
>NW_005276810.1:0-410 GCF_000412655.1 Myotis brandtii | reverse complement strand
AACAAACAGAAAACCAGAGCACACCTTATTTTAATAAGCAACTGAAATATTCTTATATTATTTGGTTATATAGACACAAACTCTACATGTTCTCATTTCTTCATTTTTACTTTGAAAAATTTCAGGAGTATACAGTGATATTTACAAGTGGAGTACAAGCTATGAGTGCTGGGAATTGTACAGAGTTGTATATACTGCAATCAATACTCATCATCTCTTCTCATCCAAATTCATTCTTGTTGCCTCTTTGTGGTCAGCTCCTCTCACCTCTCTTAACTTTTATAAACTATTGATCTACTCTTCATTCCTATTGTTTTACCAATTCTAAAATGTTACAAAATGAATTACATAGTATGTAGCTTTTGGGTCTGACTTCTTTAAAAAAAAAGGAATTGAGAATTCATCTATAT
>NW_005276809.1:0-410 GCF_000412655.1 Myotis brandtii | reverse complement strand
AAAAAAAACATAGATAAAATAGAATAATATAATACAACTGTTGTATCTATCATTGGTTTCTTCTCCTTGTATTATTAGGAAAGATATTTTCAACAGCATATACCAATTCATCTGTACATAGTTCAGTATATAATAAAAATAAGTGTAATTATTTAATATAATTAAATAACCACGCATCTTTTATGTATCTCATATCTGAGTCCATTTCTTTGAATCAGGTTCTAAATTAGAACCATACGTGGCAACTAGTTGATGTATTTTTAAAACCTCCCTTGTTCTCTGGGTTTCCCTATGCTTTTTTCTCTCCTTGTGATTTATTTTTGAAAGACTGATGGTTTTGTTTTGTGGAACTTTCCACCAACTGGGAGTGATATCACTTAGCACGTCCTTTGTTTCCTGAATTATCTATA
>NW_005276808.1:0-410 GCF_000412655.1 Myotis brandtii | reverse complement strand
TTTCCTATAAGTCACTCGATGTCCTGACCCCCAGATATTATCAGAGGTGCCCAATCAATGCCGGAACCCTAGGTGGTCACTTGGCCCTCCCAGGTTCCTGACAACTGAGTACCATAGTGAGCCAACAGAGGTGACTACGGTGTCAATTTAGCTTTTATTACCAGCAGGTTGAATCCACATTACAAGCACATCGGAACACACACACACAAGTATTGGGCATTAATGAACCAAGAGTCCAAGGGTCTCAATTGTCCTCTGGTCCAGGCTATTCACAGAGCATTGGTTACTCAGAGTCACAGAGCCTCAGTGTCCAGGGGTGCATGTCTGCAAGGAAGACCGATGAACTAGCTCGAGACAGCAAGGCCCTGGAATAACCAATGGTCACCAAGCCAGACACACGAGCTGTGAGC
>NW_005276807.1:0-410 GCF_000412655.1 Myotis brandtii | reverse complement strand
GCTTGGGAGCAACTGTGGATGCTTGTGGAATGAGGTTAGCCTTTGTTCAAAAGAAGTGGCCAAGCTGAATGCTTTTAGTTATGGAAGTGATACTTCTGAGCAGTGTACTAGTTTTATAGGCAGAGGATGTCTCTCTAACTATTCTGTTCCCACTACCTTTACTGTTCATACAAGCTTAGCAATGAGGCTGAGACCTGTGGTAACAAAGATAGCAGATGTGTGTGTACCATTATCTGGCCTTCCAGCTCACTTGGTTCAGGCAAAACTAGCACCTTTTTAAAGGTCCAGAGACAAGTATTAAAACAAGAATTTCTCTTTTCTTCATTGTCATTTTGCTAGTGCAATTGTTGATAAGGCCATCATTTAAAAGTTGTTTCTAGCCCTAACCAGTTTGGCTCAGTGGATAGAGT
>NW_005276806.1:0-410 GCF_000412655.1 Myotis brandtii | reverse complement strand
TTAACATGCACAGAAATTCATTGTTTCTACCTGAAAATGATAGGTTCCACATTTCAGCACAGTGTTCGGCCCTTATGTAGGAGGAGCAAAATGTGTGAGTGTTGAAAGCTGGTAGCACATTTCTGGAAGGGAAGGAAGTCAAACCATGAGACATGGGGTGAGTATGCCCTGGAGCCAAGGAAAAACAATCACCATTCTCCGCAAGATAAAATGAGAGATTTGGTTTCCTCCTGAAACAGGTAAAGAAGAATTGAAAAGGAGAGAAAAGGGGAACATGAAACAATCCAGTGAGTTTCAGGCTACAGAAGTTTATGTATTAAGAGACCTCAGTGACCAAAGGCTCTTCATGAAACAGGGCTGCTAGTATCTAATTTTAAGGTGTTTATATTGCTAAGATATCACATTCACCT
>NW_005276805.1:0-410 GCF_000412655.1 Myotis brandtii | reverse complement strand
GTTTAAGAAAAGCTGGCTGAATTTGTGGAGAATATAGGGGCAGATGAAGATTTTTATAAAAATTATGAAGGAAATCTTCTGAGCACCTTTAAATTCTCTAAAATGTGGGGGCTCTGAGTCTTTATGTTTAACTTCAAGTCTCTGCCCCTCCTTTTTGCTTGAAACAGGTGTATAAAAGTAGACTGTGAGGATATCGATGCAGATGTGCACATGTATGAACACACAGAGATGAATATATGTACTCAAAAAAGGAGCACAGGAAGGGAAAGAGAGGATAACATGGCAAAAAGATCTTTCTGAGAAACTATAAATAAGGGGAAAGAAGTTAAAAAGAGCGTGTGTGTATAGAAGGAATGAATTGATCTGTGAATAGCAAAGCAGAAGGGGAAAAGAAAGGACAATAAAGATAA
>NW_005276804.1:0-410 GCF_000412655.1 Myotis brandtii | reverse complement strand
TCTCCGGTTTCCCCTGTCACTGCCGGGGATGCTGCCTGCAAAGGCTCACCAGGTCTGCAGGCCCGCGAGGCTCAACCATCGCCAGATCACGTGGGAAGAAGGTGGAGTGTTGTGTCCTGCACACCTGTCTCTCCCTATCCCCGCCCCCGTCCACCCCGGGAAGGCCCCACGCCGGCCGCACTCCCTCTCCGGCCTCTGCTCTAGTCATTAAAGGAGAGGTTGGGCCAGAGGAACTCTGAGAGCCCTCTCAGCTCTGCCTCTAGAATGGCCCACCACGCCCCCCGGGACCCATGAAGGCAGAGTTCCGCCTCATGCCAGCATCATCGGCCCGGCGTGGTGAAAGTGTGGCATCACTAGTATCGCTCATGATGGCGGGATGTTGAGTTTCCCCAGAAATGAAAAGGCTTGTT
>NW_005276803.1:0-410 GCF_000412655.1 Myotis brandtii | reverse complement strand
TTAACTACCTTGTTATTGGACTTCAAGATCCTGGGAAAAGAAACAGAGACCACGGACCCTGCAGGTGTCATCCTGCCCTCCTGCCCCCTTGCATGTAGCCTTTCTTCCTCATCCGTATATAATCAGCCAGCTAGCAGGGGAGGTTAGCAGAATTTACAGGATGACCTGATGCTCTCTCCATACTGCTGGCATTATTGGAATAAACACTCATCTATGGCTCCACCTTGTCTCTGCTTAATTTGGCTCAAGTAGTAACAGCCAGCTTGGACCCATTTTGTGTCTGGTTTTACCACTCTCTGCTCCCTGAAACACTCTCTTCACTTGGAGTTGAGAATATTGCACTCTCGCTTTTCCTCCTACACCAGTAGGTTCTTCCTCTTCTATTAGAACTCTCAATGCTGGCATAATCC
>NW_005276802.1:0-410 GCF_000412655.1 Myotis brandtii | reverse complement strand
CACATGCATGCTCACACACACCACACACACATGCACACTGGTCACAGGTCAGAAGACCCACATTGACGAGGGAAAGAAGAAATAGTCTAAAACTGCCAAACTAAACCCAGCAGAGATTGGGAAAGGGTTGTGCCCCCCACATAATAGATACTCAGTAAGTATTGTTTTATGTTTTGGGTCTGATGTTAATTCAGGATACTAATGAGACCAGCAAGCAAGGCTGTTTCCACCTGAATGATAATTGGATTGAAAGCTCCATTTGAAACAAAGCTGGCCTGTTTCCCCTCCGCTTGTTGCTACGTAGATAGTGAGAGCGCTGAGATGAAAAGACAGTGACCACCCTCAAGGGCCTCTGAGTCTGCTGAGAGAAACGATCCTCTAAAACAGTGGTTCTCAACCTTCCTAGTGCC
>NW_005276801.1:0-410 GCF_000412655.1 Myotis brandtii | reverse complement strand
ATAAACATTGACAAGGTCCACTTAATTCTAGATTAGAAAAAGAGAAATCCCAGACATTTTCTAATTAAAAATAAGGAAAATAAATGTCCCATATAAAAGTTTCTCATCCTATGAAAACATTCTTCTAAAGTTAGTGGAACTCAACCCACTTGTAATACCTTTGGGGGGATGACTCATACATCAACTGAATATGAAAACCCAAGAAATGGGCAGGGCAGAGGAACCAAAGACATGGGAAATCTCTAATAGGATAATGTGATTCCCAAGTTAGGTGCTATTTCTTTCAGAAAGTCTTCTGTGACTGTTCTGACAACACTGAGCTCTAATTCATCAGAAGCGCAAATGCTCCTGTTATCTCTAGCCCAGAGGTTCCCCACTGTCTGCATGAGAGTCACCTAGAACAGTGGTCA
>NW_005276800.1:0-410 GCF_000412655.1 Myotis brandtii | reverse complement strand
ATTGTTATTCTCAGTCTCTTAATGGGCTTCAGAAACTGCAGAGGGTGTGGCAAGGGGTTTTCCAATAAGGTGGGGCTATTGCTTCTCTTCCAGGCAAAAGCTGCCTGGATGGTAAAGGTCTGTTGGAGAAAGCTGTCCTCTGCCGTGTGAGGGCATGACTCAGCACAGGAAACTGGGGTGCTTGCCTTATGAGATCTCACCCCAAAGTCCCCAACCCTGGCTTCTGCTGACCTGCTCCAGTCCACTCTGCCTTCTCTTGCCAGAGCCCAAAGTGAGTGGCTGTGATAACTGGAACAGGGAGCCAAGTTTGTTTCCACCCCTGGGTCATGTCTTGCGTGCCAAAGAATGAGCTCTGTGGACCAGAAGATTTAAGGCAAAGTGTGGAAAATTTATTACAAGCAGATTCAGAC
>NW_005276799.1:0-410 GCF_000412655.1 Myotis brandtii | reverse complement strand
TCGACGCTCAACCACTGAGCTGCGCCGGCCGGGCTCACTGTTCCCCTCTTCCTTTCCACATCCCGTGTGTCCTGATTATTCCTTAACCCTGCTGTGCCTTCACACTTGCATGTCGTCGTTCATGTTTTTCCTCCCCTGCTCTCCTAAAAGTTGGAAATCCTATATTTTTTTCCAGATGAAACTTGCAATTTCTTGTGTGACTTGTCCGTGAGTCCATATCCGCACCTCTGGTGTGGTCCTCACAGCCTGACTCCCGCTGTGTGAGGGGCCATCGCCTCCCCGACGGGGAGCGCCTCGTGGACAGGAGCCCTGCGCCCTCACCCGCGTGTTCTCAGCGTCTCCCGTCGAATCAGTTGTATTGGTGTTCAGCTCCTTAAACACTCGTATTCTTCACTGAGCACCTACTACAC
>NW_005276798.1:0-410 GCF_000412655.1 Myotis brandtii | reverse complement strand
GAGAGGCTCCTGGGAACATTACTGACTGTAGGATTGGGAAGCTCAGAACAAGGAAGCTAGGCATCAGCCGAGACCAGGCTAATAGGTGCCCCGATGCATCCTGCTGGGAGGCTGCTGCTCTGGTGCTGACGCGGACTCTCATGGCACCAGACCCCTGGGCTGTCCCTGATGTCTCAGGAAACCTAAGGTTTTTGCTGCTGTTGCTGTTCCTGCCACCAGAATGGAGTTTGCAAGATTCCCGCATCTTTGAATCACCAACTCTTGTTCAGTCTAAGTTTGGTAAATCTGATTGATCAATTCTGGACCACATCTGGCACACCCCATCTGCAAAAGAAGCTGGGAGATAAGCTTTCAGCTTCATCAGAGACATTGCTCTCTCACTAGGACTGATAAGATATGAATTCCCAAAT
>NW_005276797.1:0-410 GCF_000412655.1 Myotis brandtii | reverse complement strand
CATCACTGTTCCATCAAACTGCTCTTTGAAGGCTGCTAATTATCTTGAATATGATTCCGCTGTTCAAGCCCCACATGTCATCATGCCAGCCACATCCGGCAGTGGGAAGTGCTGAACCCCCTCCCTGACATCCTCCTCTCCCTTGGCTTCCACGACACCCCCTCCCGCCCCAAAATTTCCAAACAATTACTGGACAAATCCAAGGAGCTCCAAACTTACCAAGCTCCAAACCGTATCACCACAGTTTTATTAATCCACCCCTCTCCCTCTCCCCAACCCCCCTCCTTGCTAATCCCCCCCTTTCTCAGAATGAAAACAATAACATATCAAGGTCATTAATCCTTGAAATCTGCCACTTTTTTGACTTATTTTTTTTTAATTGACAAATTCTAGTAGCTCTGCCTCCAAAA
>NW_005276796.1:0-410 GCF_000412655.1 Myotis brandtii | reverse complement strand
AAAAATTATGGTAGACCTTGAAGAATGACTGTAATTGAAATGAGGGAAATCTCAGAGAATATTACAGATTCAGGGAAAATATATGCAGATGTGATATTGCTTTATCTTGGTTTTACTTCTTGTTTCTACTCCCTAAATTATAGATATTACTTAGGGTTCTGCTCTTGGCCCTCTTTGATTCCTATACTCTATCTTTGGAAATGTCTTTAGTTCATACAATTTTCATTATCTCATTTATGTGGATAAACCCTCATGCTTTATCTTTGGTACAAATCATTTTTCTTAACCTCCATCCTCTTGTTTGTTTCTAATTCCTACTGGGTGGTTCTTCTTCCTGGGCTCTCCAGCCCTGCATGTCAAAAAGTGTTCCTCTACCCTAGCCTGTTTGGCTCAGTGGATAGAGTGTCGGC
>NW_005276795.1:0-410 GCF_000412655.1 Myotis brandtii | reverse complement strand
ACTTAATTGTAAATCAGATCAAGTAGTGAAAATGTTCTAGGTATACGGTTTTGGGGAAATAGCAAATCTAATCTGCTTTCTCCAGTTATTGCTCAATGATGGTTTCAAAGCTTATGCTTCTCTTTGTTATGGAAGCTACTGCAAAGCTACCAAAGGTTGATAGGATTAGGCCAAGTAAATTGTCACACACCTCGATATTTTTACAAGGATTAATCGTTTAAAAAACAGTACATACTCCTCTGATGTTTGCAGGCATTTAGTAAATTTCCAAGAGTTCTAAAACAGTTGGTTTTGAAAGTTTTGCTAATGTTCCCATTGCCCTTATAAAAATTGGATATTTTCAAAGATCTTTACTATTCCAGATTACTTTCTGTTGTTGATATTCTTTTAGTTTACATTTATTTTATACA
>NW_005276794.1:0-410 GCF_000412655.1 Myotis brandtii | reverse complement strand
ATTCTAATGTGCAGCCAAGGTTGACAACCACTGTCTTTGGCTTTCATTGACTAAACCCAGCCAGCATTAGGCCCATTGTCCTCTTGGTAATCTACTTTTCCAGGCTCAATTGGTGTCATTAGGATTGCAGTCACTCATTGATCATTGCAAATATTGGTCTTGGAGCGCCAGAGTGGTGTAGGGAAATAACAATTTTAGCTTTTGGGGGTTGGTCACAGGTTTCTGAGAAGTTTTGTCTGCAATTAATCTCTTATTTTGGGATATTATTTCAGAATCCGTGAAGCTCAGTATCCTTGCTGAGGTGAAAAGTATTATTTCAATTACTCCTAAAGACTACAAATCTAAATGGATATATATTTTCTGTGTGTTTTTTATTTGACTTTAGAGAGAGTGGTAATGAGAGGTAGAGA
>NW_005276793.1:0-410 GCF_000412655.1 Myotis brandtii | reverse complement strand
GAGGAAGAGAGAAACTTTCTCCCAGGCGGCCTGGGAAAGAGGGGAACATGAGTCATCCCCGGGAAGGGCAGATGACAGGCCGGGGACCGTTTCCGCGTCTGGCTCTGAGCCTGGCCGCCCTGGACAGTGGTGTCCAGCTGGCCCGGCGACACCAGGGGGGAGAGGCACACGGACTCCGTGTCCACAAGGCACAGACGCGGGACACACTGGCAGGGCTAAGCTCCAAGAGACACGCCCTTGGCAGGACCCTCCTCCTTCCCAGGAAACGTCCCAGTGGGAGCTGATCTGGGGCAGGCGAGCGCCCCCAGGCAGGCCAAGCTCTAACGCCCCCAGAGCTGTTTCTGAGCAGCCCCGGGACCACCCCACACCCCGGACCATGGACCGCTGCCTCCTGCACGCCCCGCACTGGG
>NW_005276792.1:0-410 GCF_000412655.1 Myotis brandtii | reverse complement strand
AACCCAAACCACTTTACAGACCAGAATTTATTTTGCTGCCACTCTGGCTCCCAGCTGGGCCCCATGAGGCTCCAGTCCCTCCTGACTTGGTTCCCCTCCCCAGCTGGAGGGGGAGGCCAACTTCACCAGCAGTGTGGCCCTGGTATTGCTGCCCTAGCAGAACGCCATGGTGGAAGCCAACCCCAGCTTCCGGGTGGCAGGCTGGGGAATCCAATGGCACAGGCCCTATGCCATAGGGGACTTATCTCCAGTTTCCCAAGGGTTTCCAATGCCACCATGACCCCCTTGGACCAGTGTCACCCCAACAATGTGTGCACTGGCATTTTACCTGCTGGGGTGGCATCTGCCAGGTACAGGCCAGGTGCAACCTAGCATGGGCTCCCCACGGTGGGAGGAGAGGTCTTGAGAGA
>NW_005276791.1:0-410 GCF_000412655.1 Myotis brandtii | reverse complement strand
TTGTTTTACTTAGGTTTCTGATAGTGATGAAAAAGAACAACATCTGTTACGTGAAAATCGCATGTTGAAGAATAAAATTGCCAAGCTAACACTGGAACTAGACACGGTGAAAAATCAGAACCCGGAAATGGAGAAAAAAAATGATTTTGTGGACATTGTGACTGTCAAAGAAAAGATTGACCATCTTCAAAAGACAATAACAGAAAAACTATTTCAACCCAATGCACAGCTTGAAGTTCTGAGATCTGAGCTTACAATGCTAAGCTCTAAACTGGAGGATGAACAACAAAACAGAAGAAGACTGGAAGCAGAAGGTGACTCACACAGTTCTACACGGGTTACTGTTGTACAGGATCATGAGCATTGTCAGACTTCAAAAGGAGATCTACAAGTTGATGTCAAGAAAGAAA
>NW_005276790.1:0-410 GCF_000412655.1 Myotis brandtii | reverse complement strand
GTATTTTCCACTTAGACTGTTTTGAAACAAAAGGCCTACTATGTGTCACAGAAGATACTAGATACTTTACATATAATATTTCATATAATTGTCACAACCTTCACAAAAAATAAATATCATTACTCTTCCTATAAAAGAAAAATTATTAAGTAATTTAGCTAAATTCACATTTCTAGAAAGTAGAAGCTGAGGAATCAATTATTAATATCTTACACTTAATACAATGGTCAAATTTTTACACCACACTCCCAAAAAAATGAATCTGAAAAGGATTATGACACTAGAAAGTGGTGGGTTGATGTTAAGATTAGAGTAGAAAAAGGTATAAAATTAAGGCGTGGGGAATAAAAAAAGTCTATAATGAAGGTATACCATGAACACACTGGTCTTCATTTTTATTTCCTTATACC
>NW_005276789.1:0-410 GCF_000412655.1 Myotis brandtii | reverse complement strand
TCGCGACCCACAGGTTGAGAACCGCTGGCCTAAGGGCATCCACTCCAATCTGCACATACCCCTGCCCAGTCCCACTGTGTGCCCCCTCCTCTCTCCCCACCTGCACCCCCCAGAAACAGAGGCTAAGAGCACACTTCGAGCCAGACCATCTGGGTTCAGGTCCCTGTTCTACCACACACAGGCCGTGTGCCAGGCAAGTGTCTTAACTCTGCTCCTCAGTTTCCCTGTCACCAGGGAGGAGGGTAAGGAACAGTGCCTGAGTCAGACCTTTACGTGCTGACAGCAGTGCCTGCACATAGAAAGTGCAGTGATGCTACCCCAGGCCCACAGAGTCACGCCCCCCACACCTCCTGTCACAGGCCTGCCTGCTCCTCCTCCCGGGATGCCCACGCCTGCACAGGCCGTGACTC
>NW_005276788.1:0-410 GCF_000412655.1 Myotis brandtii | reverse complement strand
CACTCTGCTCTTCAGCCCGCTAAAGGAACAACTTCAACTTCAGGAACTGAATTGGCAGAAAGAAGCAGAATGCTGTCAACAGCAGCAAACCTGGGCAGTCAAAGTGGAGCAAGAGTCACTCCGCTGGTCCATATTCAGCTCCATTGCCAAGAGCAATGCGGTAAAATGCTCCTATGCCCAAAGACTGGGTGGATATAAGGAAGGAATGGCCTCACCTCAGCCCTAAGAAAGGCTGAGCCCCCGAAAGGGAGAAAGCCCAGTGAGGTTTCCACACAGGAACCCCATCTCTTTAGCGTCCGGTGGTCCCCAGGTTGTAACACCAAGACCTCCGGCATCTTCCGGGTCCATGTGCAGACTGAGCCCTGTGGTCCGAGCGAGAAGGCCCAGGACCACGCCCAAAAGGAGTGATT
>NW_005276787.1:0-410 GCF_000412655.1 Myotis brandtii | reverse complement strand
TTGTATGAAACTACAAAAGACCCCAAATAGCCAAAGTGATCTTGAGAAAGAAGAACAAACCTGGAGGCATCACATTTCCTGATTTCACGCTATATTACATAGCTATCATAGCTGTATGACATTGGCATAAAAATAGACACATAGGCCAATGGAACAAAATCAAGAGCCCAGAAATAAACCCTCAAATATATGCTCAACTAATATTTGATGAAAGCACTAAAAATACTCAATAGGGAAAGGATAGTCTCTTCAATAAATGGTAGTGGGAAACAAAATGATCACATGCAGAAGGATGAAATTGGACACCTATCTTATATTAGTCACAAAAATTAACTCAAAATGGATTAAAGACAAACATAAAACCTAAAAACATAAAACTTTTAGAAGAAAACATAGGGGGAAAACTCATT
>NW_005276786.1:0-410 GCF_000412655.1 Myotis brandtii | reverse complement strand
TGCAGGCTGGGCTGAGGGACCCCCCCACTCCATGCACGAATTTCATGCACCGGGCCACTAGTGTAATCATAAGAGTCCTTAAAATAAGGAGGCAAGAGGGTCAAAGTCAGAGCGAGATATTTGAAGACACTATGCTTCTGGCTTTGAAGATGGAAGGAATCATGAACCGAGGAATGCAAGCAGCTTCTAGAAAAAGGCAAGAAAACAGATTCTCTTCTAGAGCCTTCAGAATGAACAACTTGACTTTAGGACTTGTGACCTCCAGAAATATAAGATAATAAATGTTTTATTTAAACCACTGATTTATGATGAGTTGTTATAGAAGCAATAGGAAACTAACATAACCATGATTTTACTTGTGTTTGAGATGACCTTGGTGACAGTGTGGAGAAGAACTGAAAATGATAAGA
>NW_005276785.1:0-410 GCF_000412655.1 Myotis brandtii | reverse complement strand
TTATTGCTTATGTGGCATATGATATTTATAACTGTACTTTATAGAAGTATATATTACAGTCAGTGGTATACATTCTGTACATATCCTGTGAAATGTGCTGTCATATGAAATAAATAGACCTTCTTTACCATATCGACCACGTTGCTCAGAAGGGAAGAATTTTTCTCAGCTGTCTTCCTTGACCTTTACTTGACATGTACAAGTTAGGATTAACTCTTGTTATCAAATCAGGTATTTTAGTTCAAGATCTTATTTTCATCCATTTTACTTCTCAATACTCTGAGAAGAAAGATATTGAGATTAGTGATCATCATCAAGAAGCCCATGCACTTATTCTGTATACTAGAGGCCCAGTGCGTGAAATTCGTGCACAGGGCAGGGGGTGTCCCTCAGCCCGGCCTGCACCCTCT
>NW_005276784.1:0-410 GCF_000412655.1 Myotis brandtii | reverse complement strand
ATTGTCTGCCTCAGCAAAGGAGGGTCCCCGTTGCATGCAAGAAAAACTTACCCAGGTTTGCTGGATGTGGCAGTGCTCACGGGGCCCCTTGCTGGATCTGAGCCACGATTCACGGTCCGCATGGTGCTTCGTTGATCTTACTTGGAATTTTCCGCGACTATGGCAATTCCTGCGGACGTGAGATAATAGGAGTCAGCTATGGGATGCCCTGAGTTTGTGTGGTCTGCTCCCCGGACAGCTGAAATGGGGGCTAAAGCAAAGACAGATGAAAGCGGCCATGGTATGGAGATAGGATGGGGAGCTCGCGCCTTTCTCTTATAAGCTTCCCTCAGAAGGAAGCTGCATCACTGGTTCTCATTGTTAGTTATTGGGTTTCAGGGTTAGGGGCGTGGGCCAGAGCTCACCTTTTC
>NW_005276783.1:0-410 GCF_000412655.1 Myotis brandtii | reverse complement strand
GTTTGCTTTTCAAATCTCTAGTCATCTGCTGAAAATGGAATGAGTTAGGACTATTCCAGGGAAGAAAGAATCAGGGAGTTTGGGATTCAGACTCCTAGATCAGGAAAGTGATATGTGATGCTTGAACCCAATAGCTTTTCTTGTATCTCATCTGTCCTGTTTGTTGTAACTGTAGATAGAAATGGCTTTGGGTTTTCTTGAGACAATATATCACTCCTCAATGTCCTGCAGACTACTGAACCTCTTTGTTTAATGTGACACAAATACACTTAATAAATGTGCAGGTTGCCCCAGCTAGTTTGGCTCAGTGGATAGAGTATCAGCCCGTGGACTGAAGGGTCCCATATTCAATTCCCGTTAAGGGCACTTGCCCAGGTTGGGTTGCAGGCTAGATCCCCAGTAGGGGGCAT
>NW_005276782.1:0-410 GCF_000412655.1 Myotis brandtii | reverse complement strand
AGAGGCCCTTCATCCCGGGGATAGCAGGGCAAGAAGGACGAATGGACCTAGGGGAAGTGTGGGCCCTGACAAGGGGAGAATTTATATGAGATGGTTTCTACTCTCTCAGTGTACTATGCGGCCAATACTGAGAGCAGAGATGGGTAGAAGGTGAGTGGCCACGAACCTGTGCTACGGCTTTGAAGGAGGAGGAAGGGAAGTAAAATAGTAATAGTCATTTTGGAGAGTGGGGACACCAATCCAGAAGGATTGCAGACAGGTGACTAAGATGCCTGGCAGATTTGAGGGCCCATATGAGATTTGTGGTAATGAATTTAAATGTATTTTTATTCATTTCAGACAGGGGGAGAGGGAGAGAAACATCAATGATGAGTAGAATCACTGATTGGCTGCCTCCTGCATGCCCCCTA
>NW_005276781.1:0-410 GCF_000412655.1 Myotis brandtii | reverse complement strand
AAATGTCAATTGCAGTTTCCACTTCTCCCAGAAATATAATTTTAACTAAGCCGTCTGGAATTTTCTGCTCAAGCACCAGTAGGTAATCCGTCACGTAGGCGATCTCCCTACCCCATATAGAGAAGAGGCCATCTACACGATTTTTAAAAAAAACCTCCCTTTCTCTTTCCTCCAGGAAATCACATTCTAATCCAAAAATTACCCTTCCTGTTCTTTCACTAATAGCCCTATTTGCCCCATTTTTTCTTTTGTTTCCCTTGCCTGAGGGGATGTAACAGAAAAAAATGTGCTGTGAGAATGTTCTGCTTTTTAAAAGGTTTACAAAAACGTAACCGTTTCGTGGGCAGGTGAGCGCCGAGAGGGGGTTCCAGGTGGGCAGGTCTCCACCCCCTGGGAAGCTAGCGTTCCAT
>NW_005276780.1:0-410 GCF_000412655.1 Myotis brandtii | reverse complement strand
ATTGTTACTGATCTCATTTTGCAGATGGGGAAACAGACCCACACCCGGGAGGTGAGGAGACTGCAGACAGTGCCAGTGCCTGCTGTGTGCCTGAGCCAGGATGAGATGCCATGCCCTTCTCCAACATCAGTGGCCTCCCCTCCACCTCTGAGCCCCACACCCAGGCCCCAGGTGCAGTGAATTTGCTCCCAATGTCTCATTCACCACCTCCTCCCTGCTCCCTTCCCATGAGTCAGCGGCTGCCTTCCACGCTCCTCATATTCATGCGGCTGAGCCATGCAGGGTGCGCATTCTTGTGTGGAAGCCTGTAAAATCTATTTATGGACATAATTGTCAGTTTTCATGAGTGACAGACACACAGTGCTTTGACTACCCAGGCTAATGTGTCTGTATCTGACATTTTAAACAGA
>NW_005276779.1:0-410 GCF_000412655.1 Myotis brandtii | reverse complement strand
TAACTACCTGGAGAATGGATGGCTAGGAGAAAGGCTGAAATCAAGAAGGGATGGGAGGCCTCATAAATAAACTAAGGGGTATGTAATGGAGGCCTATAATAGGGAACAGCAGCAAGAATTAAAAATGAAGGTTGTTTTGCGGAAGAATTCTGAGGTGAAATTGGCTGTATTTGATGATCACTTTGTCTGTTGGAGTAAAGGATGAAGCTGAGATTTCTATTTTTGGTCATGGAATGGAGAGAAGAGGTGTATGAGATAGAAATACAAGAGGAGAAAGAATTTCAATTGTGCCATAACTGCAATAAACAGGGAACTGAGTGAGCACGGCATATCTGTGAGAACTCCATTTTGAGAAATGCAGTTCACTTAAATTTGTGCCCATTTATAGCTTTGCTTCATCAATTTCTTTC
>NW_005276778.1:0-410 GCF_000412655.1 Myotis brandtii | reverse complement strand
GCACGAATCTTTTCGTGCAACAGGCCTCTAGTATGCAAATAACAGCACATTTGCTTTTTCTCCTAAAAATATACAGTAGGTCCCTGAATAACGTCATTTCTTTCAACATCATTTTGTAGTAACATCGATCAAATGTGACAGGAACTTAACTCTTGTTTCTATCACTTGGCCTTTGGTAAGAATGGTTTCGTTATATGTCATTTCGCCGCAGTTTTAAGAACCGATCGGTGATGTTAAATAAGGACTTACTGTATCTTGGAAATAATTCCACATCAGTAACTTAAAAGCTGCCCGTTTTTAGGGCTACCTGTGAATATGACGTAATTAACTTGGTCCATAAATGGCTTGATTTTTTTTGTCATATTTAAATATGTTTTTATAGATTTCAGAGAGGAAGGGGGAGGGAGAGA
>NW_005276777.1:0-410 GCF_000412655.1 Myotis brandtii | reverse complement strand
AAAATCTTCATTTATGGAAACCTCTTTACATGTTATAAAGAAAACTTTATAAATACCTATAGTATTCGAATGGGATTTTCAGTAAAGGATCTGGTGGTCAGAGTGATAGTCTGGATAATCCCCATCACTTGCAAAGAAATGCATAACTATAGCGCTTCTAGCAGGGATGAGGCATGCCAGTAAGCACTCACATACTTTCCAAATACTTGAGTTGTGGGGTAGGGAGTCACCTATTTTGGAAAATGTATTAGGAACTCGAGAAATGAAATCTGATTTCTTTCTCTCTGTGTGTGATGTAGAATTGTTGAAAAGTTTTTCTAAAGTAAGACTGTGAAAAACTATTTTCCTATCAACCAGCCTGGGAGGTAAATAATGCCATTGTGAAATATTAAGAATAAGAAAAATCTTTA
>NW_005276776.1:0-410 GCF_000412655.1 Myotis brandtii | reverse complement strand
AATTATTTAAAGTGTGTATACATTTTTGGGGGACACCTGTGTATTAGAAAAGAGGTAACTAATGCTCTAAAATGTCTGCAAAGCAGCCTTAATTTCTTCAAATAACAGAGAACATTCTTATTTAAAGATCCTTAAACTGAAGGAAACACATGTTTATTTGGCCACTTTCCATGTAGGTAGCCTAAAAGGTCAGCCCATGATAACTGTGGTTATTTTCTTATATGTCACACGCTTCATCAATACTTTCAAGATGAGCCTGCTAAAGTAGCCTAAAGGTTACTGGATTTTTACTCATCATATATCCCTCCACTGTTATTCTAGTCTTCTTGCTCCAGACTCTTTATAAGAAGAATTATATGCCCAGCCGGTGTGGCTCAGTGGTTGAGTTTCAACTTATGAACCAGGAGGTC
>NW_005276775.1:0-410 GCF_000412655.1 Myotis brandtii | reverse complement strand
CATTGGCTCATGATTACATGCAAGGGCTCTTAAGACAAGGTGTCACTACCAGAGATAGCTGCTTGGAGTCTTAACTTGTATCATCCATTCCATAGGAATTACTTTCGTAATTATAATGCCCACATAGAGCTGATGCAAAATAAACTGCATTGACTTTCCTTTAGGGGCTTGGAGGTCAAAAACAATGCAATGGTATCATGCTATTGACTAAAAAGAGAGGGTTGGAGGATTAATGTCTTTCAAGAATTTAACTTAATAACTTTCCGGTGTGGAACCATGAGAGTATGTGCCCAGAGAATCAACATCTGAGAACAGCATGAGATAAAGAACTTAGGAAAGGAGGAAATGTATTATCAGTTTAAGGTTACAAGCTTTTGGGATGAAAATGCCCTTTTGACATAACATCTCCC
>NW_005276774.1:0-410 GCF_000412655.1 Myotis brandtii | reverse complement strand
ACATACATGCAAACAAATGGACTCCAAGAACTACCTTCAAGCCCTTAATCCATGCTGGGCACTAAGCACTTTTATCTCCATGATGTCATGTTATCCTCACAGTAACACCATGATGTAGATATGATTTCCCCATTTTACAGGAGAGGAAGCTGAGGACCAGAGGCCAGATGATTTCCCCCTGAGTAGAGCTGGAGAGCCCCAGGCAGGCAGGACCCAGAGCCTGGCTGATTCAGAAGCACCTGTGCCTCTCATGACATCACACTGCCTCCAGGAGGGGCAGAGGAGTGTTGGGGTCACATAAAACCTAATGATTTTGGAGCGGTCACTTTGGGAACATGTAGCATTGGCATCTGTTGTCAAACTGATAAAATAGAGGAGATTAAGTAAACAAACAAACAAACAAAAACTAG
>NW_005276773.1:0-410 GCF_000412655.1 Myotis brandtii | reverse complement strand
AGCAGCCACTGTTTGTCTCTGGAGGAGATGACTATAAAATTAAGGTACAGAGGGTTTGACATTACTGGAGTAAAGGTCAGAGGATGTGGGGTTTGGGAATTGTGGAAGCGATTAAAAAGCAGTAGTACATCTTACTCATAGAGAGCTCATGATTTTGACTTTATTCAGCAACATTTATTGAATGCTTACTGTGTACCAGACACTTATTTTTGGGGAATTCAAAAATAAATAAGACAGGGTCTCTGGTTATAAGGAGATTTTATTTTATTAGAAGAGATAAATATATATCCAAATAATAGCTGGGTTAGTGAGTAATACAATAGTGAGATAACCAAAATGAAATAGGGGAGGGCAATTCAGGTACAAAGACATAAAGGCATGACATAGCTGGATACATTTGAGAAACTATA
>NW_005276772.1:0-410 GCF_000412655.1 Myotis brandtii | reverse complement strand
TAAAATGTTAGCAAAACACCTGGCACATAAGTTGTATCCAATAAATGGTGCCCATTATTGTTAGGGTTATTGTTCATCTGTGTTCTGAGCTTCTTGAGGAGGGTAACGATGTCTGGTCTCTTTTTACAATCCTAACAACACATAAAGAGTCTGGTGCATGTAGGTGCTCAGAACCCCAAATCTCTCCTTTACTTCATTAACCCTAATCATCCTATTGAATTATTGGCTTTTATATTTAAAATTTCAATTTGAAAAGAAAATCATGAATATTCATTTCTTCACATCTAGATGAACTTACAAGTGGTTTCCATAAGCTGCCATCAGAAAAAATAAATCCATTACTTAGTTGAAATGAATAGCATTCCCATAGCAAGATGATTTTGGATGCCACTTTAAGCGGACAAAGTCTT
>NW_005276771.1:0-410 GCF_000412655.1 Myotis brandtii | reverse complement strand
AGCTATTATAGTAACTTAATTACTACTAAAATTATGTCGGTAATTATGCGGTCCCATTTTTTGGCAACATATAAAAAATCAATATACCTAATAGGAATATATCTCTAAAAATATGTGAGGATACTTCAAGGTGTAGATTGTATAAGGTGGGAGAGTAGTAAGAAGAGTGAGCATGTTTAGTTTTCAACACAAGCCCTCCAAACTGACACTGCATTATACTTGTGGGAAAACTACACCAAATTCTGCACTCCATTCTCCGCATCACAGTGAATATCTTCTATGGTCCAATCTACGCTCCTGGGTTCTTCAACACGGCACGGAACGGAATGTGTCATAGTCCTCAGTACACATCCGGTCAAATGACCCAGTGCTAGAAGGCAAGAATTGAAACTTGGCTGGATCACCTGGAA
>NW_005276770.1:0-410 GCF_000412655.1 Myotis brandtii | reverse complement strand
TCTGCTGCCCCCAAAGAGCGTTTAGGTCCATCTCAGCCCCAGCACTGAATCTACGTCAAGTGGAATCCACCCTGCGGAACTTAGTCTATCCCCCCACAAAGGCAGGTCACGTTCCAGTCTGTGTTTAACATGACTGACCTGGCTCTCAGCCGGAGGTCAGTAAAATAAATGTAAGCGTGTTCCTCAGCTCTGTTTATTGTTAAGGAGCTTCGAGGAACAGACCTTCTCCCAAGCAAACCCTTCCCAGCTCTTCATGGACTGCCAGGTATGGTTTCAAATAATTACCCAGAAAGCTCAGCGTGCAATCTCATCTTCCTCTCCTATTGCCCCTTCTGCTCTGTAAAAATGCAGAAATTTTTAAAATATGTTTTTGTTGATTTCAGAGAAGAAGGGAAAAGGAGAGAGAGAGA
>NW_005276769.1:0-410 GCF_000412655.1 Myotis brandtii | reverse complement strand
ACACATTTGTAATATCTTATTCAATAAAGGGGGGAAAGAAAGATATATGATGGGGAGTAAGGTTTGGGCATTTCATGGAGATGAGGATTTGTGATACTCTGTAAGTTCTAGAACTTTGTAATCTGCGTGGAACCTGAATGAGCTCAAGCAATAGCTGTTGGTTATGTCAATCCATTTTTGCCCCTGCAAGCAATCCATGGTGAGGCATCCCCTCCTGTCTGATTCTGACTCCTTCATTTATTCTGTCTCAGAACCCCCTCTTCCTTAAGCACTAGTCATGATTTTTAATTATCTCTTTACATTTACTTGATGTTTCGTTCCTCCACTAGATGTAAGCTCAATAGGAGAGGGATCATGGCTGTTTTGTTCCCCATCATATGATGAGTACCTAGCATGATACCTGGCATAAA
>NW_005276768.1:0-410 GCF_000412655.1 Myotis brandtii | reverse complement strand
TCTAATTAGCATATTACCCTTTTATTAGTATAGCTATATATAGGCCTTAATCCAACCAGTGGTTGCTCTGGGAACAAAAAAATCTGGGTTTTACTATAAAACTCAGACCAGTTTATCTCTTAGAATTAAACACCCCCATTAAAAAAAAACAAAACACCTTATTTATCTTAGAATTTTTTTCTCCAAGAGGATTATTTCCATTTTTCAGTGTCAATTGAGGATATTTAGATATAGGTAAATTTTGTTAAGTAGGTTTTTAATGCAGAGGAAACAGAAAATGGGGTTTTTCAAAAATTCACTCTTTTAAAAATATTGAACTATTTATGTAGCTTTTAATTTAGAATTTAATATTGGAAAATGAATATATAAGTATAGTGTATAAACCAGTGGTTCTCAACCTTCCTAATGCC
>NW_005276767.1:0-410 GCF_000412655.1 Myotis brandtii | reverse complement strand
ACGGACCCAAGGTTTCCTCAGCCACTGGGACCAACACCCGCCCTTTTGTGCAGGCTGCCTATGCGATGCGACCAAGAAGGCCCTGGTGGTGTGGACCATCTCAGCGACTCTGCCTTTGCTTGGCTGCCTCTGCATGACCTGCTACTCAGTTTGTCATGGGTTATATGACAAACACCAGGAGTTCAAAGCTTCCGCCCAGAGACCTGGGTCTGATCAGGATGAGACAGTAGATGCAGCATCTCGTGTCCATTATTGCATTGCTGATTATCCTCTCCAGTGCTTTTTTATTTTTTTGAAGTGAGGGAGATGCTTTAATGGGGGAAGGGGGTGTCTCAGAGGCAGCGAGGCGCTCAATGGCTCAGCGATTTTCGGCCCTTGAGCATGCGGCGAAGAATGACCTGGACGCCGGC
>NW_005276766.1:0-410 GCF_000412655.1 Myotis brandtii | reverse complement strand
TGTTTTTTGGCCAGATCAGTGGCTCATAACCAAGTGAGTTTTCCTCCCAGGGGAGCATTTGGTAATGTCTGGAGATATTTTTGGTCATCACAACCAGAGGGAGTGTGGGGGATGCTTCTGGCATCTAGTAGGTGGGGACCAGAGATGCTGCTAAACACCCTACATGGCACAGGACAGCTCTGCGCAATACTGAATTATCTGCCCCCAAATGCCACTAGGATTGAGTTTGAGAGGACCTGGACTAGATCTATATTCCTGTTCTAGCATTCCCTTAATATTGCCCTTTAAATTAATTCACTCTTTAAATTTAAAAAAGTTTAGGAAAACGATATATCACTGCCATAAATAAGAAACCAGTGCCCTAAGTAGAAAATAATTGGAGCCCAGCTGGCGTGGCTCAGTGGTTGAGT
>NW_005276765.1:0-410 GCF_000412655.1 Myotis brandtii | reverse complement strand
TTCTCCAATGCGGATAAATGCTCACCTGAGAAAGGAGACTCCTAACTCTCCTCTCCTCAGCACCCCTGCTCCAGGCTGCTTCTCTACCTAGTGTCTGTCGCCCGTGCTATCCATCTCTCCTGAGCTCTCCTGGGGTAACTCACATGGGTTCGCTCCCCTTATCATCAATGACCACTTCAATTTTCCCCCCCTTCTCAAATCTGATCCAAAATTTCTGTGTAATAGGGATTTGGGACAGTAATCTGGTTATATACATGGCATGTTATAAGTCATTTTTTAAAAAGTAACTTTTTATAGAAGATTGAGGAAGCAATTGCCTACATCAAAGATGATGATGAAGATTGGGTGGAAAGGCTAAGAGGGGGCTGATGATGATTATAGTGGCATCAAAGCTACCTTAAGCTACCTTT
>NW_005276764.1:0-410 GCF_000412655.1 Myotis brandtii | reverse complement strand
GTTGAATCTGCAGATGCGAAGGGCCAACTGTAGAGTCAAAAGTTATACGTGAATTTTTGGTTATGTGGGGGATTGGCACCCCTAACCTCTGTGTGGTTCAAGGGTCAACTGTAATTCCATTCCTGAGGGTTCCACTCTCATGACTTAAGCATGTCCCAAAGGTCTCACCTCCTAATACCATCACCTGTGATGAATTTTATGGGGATGCAAACATTCAGTCCACAGCATACTTTAATCAACATCTGGATTTGTAGACTTTTTAAAGTTTTGCCAGTTTTATATGTGTGAAAAACTACTTGTTGATTTCATTTGATTTCCTGATTACAGGTGAGATTTAGCATCTTCGGATTTGCTTAATAGCTATTTGTATTTCCTCTTCTGCCTGTATAGATTCTTTGTCAATTTTCTAC
>NW_005276763.1:0-410 GCF_000412655.1 Myotis brandtii | reverse complement strand
AACCTGGATGGTTTTGTGAACCAATGTTATCCCAATAAATTCAATGAAAAAAAAAAAAGTCTGCTAACATCTCGTCACTGCAATGAGTATATACTAAGTACCTGTTGTGTGCTCACTAAAAAGCTACAGTTGTTACCCAGACTCTTACTACTGAATATGAGTGTCTAATTTTCCTAAGGACTTGAGCCATACACCTGTACATCTGGGTTTTTATTGTTCTTGGAAAAAGTCTGTAAACTTTAAAAATTAAGGAAGAGGATCAGTGTTGACATCTGAGATCCTCATAACCACGTAATGAGCTGTGTATTTAGAATAAATGACTTCTCTTACCAGAGGTCTTGGAATGGGCTTTTGAGGTTTTTTGGATCCTAACTTTTTCATTGCATTATAGTATTTCTTCTGTTCTTCTG
>NW_005276762.1:0-410 GCF_000412655.1 Myotis brandtii | reverse complement strand
AGGTCAGCAACATACATGCTGCAGGTTGCATACTCCAAAAAGGGTACCTAATTTTATGGTCACTCATAAATATTTTCAAGCTAGGACAATGATATGGATAATAAAACATTATATCCAGGATGCAAGCCATTCACCTACATGGGTCAGAAATAATTTTCCTTCGACCTGTGTATTCAGCATTTGATTTGTGTGTGTGTGCTATGGTAGAGTTACTTTTCAAACATAAAATAATTAGGAAAAAAATACTTATAGATAACACAAGGCATACATTATAGAATATGGAAAAAATTCTCACATTTAGGATTACTTTTTTAAACACAACTGTAAATGAACTAAATTAGTTGTTAAGGCCACTCATGAGTATGGTGAGGTTCAACTATCCTATATAATAAAGATGTCATATGCAAATG
>NW_005276761.1:0-410 GCF_000412655.1 Myotis brandtii | reverse complement strand
AAATCGATGGGAAAAATATCCTCCAATGAGTATTAAGAAAAAAAACTGTATTTCTGTACACTATCTGTGAACAATACAACAATGAATTTAAGATTAGAATTCCATTCACAATAGTATAAAAAAGAACAAAACACATTGAAATACATTTAAGAAACTAAAAGACTTGTACACTGAAAACTACACATTGTTGAAAGAAATTAAAAAGCTAATAAATGGAAAGACATTCCATATTCATCAATCAGAAGGCACTTTTGTTAAAAGGCAATTCTCCCCAAGTTGCTCTATAGATTCAAATCAACCCTTACCAAAATTCCAGCTGACTTTTTTTGAGAAATAGACAATATGAACCTAAAATCTATATGGACATGCCAGAGACCCATGATAGCTCAAACAATCTTAAGACAGCACCA
>NW_005276760.1:0-410 GCF_000412655.1 Myotis brandtii | reverse complement strand
GTTAGGGAGTGAGCAGGGGGATGGTTAGGTTCACTGATTTGATAGTGATTCACTAACCAAGGGAAATGTGACCTCACCTAAAATTTTAGGAAAATGATGCACTTTTCTATCCCAGGAATAGTGTCATGCTAGTGCAAAGGTACCCAGGAGGCCAAGTGTAAGCCCCAAAATTAATGTGCAATAATTAAATAACCAGTAATGGATAATCTTCTAAAACTATCCGTAAATAGGGCCTTAAATAATTATCAATTCTTCTGAACCTATTATTTGGCAATGTGTATTAAAAACAAACAAATAAAATATCCTAGTTCTTTGCCATTTTAAATCTTACAAAGACAGCTCTGGCCAGGTGGCTCAGTTGGGTGGAGCTTGTCCCATACACCAAAAGGATGTGGGTTCAAATCCTGGGT
>NW_005276759.1:0-410 GCF_000412655.1 Myotis brandtii | reverse complement strand
TGGTTCATAGGTCAATGCTCAACCACTGAATCACACTAGCCGGGCTACATCTTAAATTTTAATAGATATTCTTACATAGCTTTTCAAAAAGGCTGTAGCAATTCACATTCCATCATTGAATTATGAGTGTGCCCCTTTTTCTATCTACATTAGGTATTACTATGCTTTCAATAAGATGGGTGACAATTTCTCCTTGTTACTGTAATTCTCATCTCCCTGATTATTCTTGAAATAAATCCTTAGTCCGTATGGAAAATGTTTACTGAGCACTTTACTTGAGCCAGACACTGTGAAATAAATAAAAATCAAACAAATACCAGACAGTATGGACCCTTAGCAATCCCCAGATTCCTAAATACCACCCCATTAGGGGGTGGGCTGGCCGGCCAATCTCCTGCAGCCCCTCCCCC
>NW_005276758.1:0-410 GCF_000412655.1 Myotis brandtii | reverse complement strand
CTCTCTCTAAAAATCAATAAAAACATATCATGAGCTGAGGATTAAATAAATAAACATTTGACTGTCTAAAGCAAAGATAGTAAAATATATTGTGGGTTTACAATATGCATAGAATGAAATGTATAACATCATTAGCACAAAGGATGGAAGAGAAGAAATGAAACTACTCTTACAAGATTAGTGCACTCTGCTTCAAGTGGTATAATGATTGTATTTGAACGTGACTGAGATAAGGTAAGGATGTATCTTATAAATCCCAGAGCAACCTGTAAAAAAATGAAAGTTGCATAACTGATAGGCAATGGGGAAAGTGGCACATGCTGAGGGGAATGGAGGGAGTCAACTGTAGAGATAAAATAAAATAATAAAAAATACTCAGTTAATTTTAAAAAGATAGGAAATAAAAAAAA
>NW_005276757.1:0-410 GCF_000412655.1 Myotis brandtii | reverse complement strand
GGAGGGGGGAGGAGAAGGGGAAGGCAGGGACGTGCTGGGCGGTGGGGCGGGAGCACACTGTGTCCTCCGTCCTAAGGGCTTTAGGGGGAGACTTTGGGGCTCCCAGGGGAGATCTCAGCAGCTTTCCAGGTGAGTCCTCCCAGGTCAGGTCTGCACTGACTGACTGGCCGGCGCCAGGGCAGGGTCACTGTCCAGTGCAGCTGGGCCTGAGGCAGCCAGGGGGGCCCGGGTCTGGTTTTGTGGCTCTTCTGGGCCTGGAGCTGACATACAACTGAGGCCTCGATGTCACCTCTGGGGAGGAAAGGTCAGGGGTCCACACCCTATGACCAGCGATGTGCTGGGGAGGAAGGTCAGCCAGGGGCGAGGCCCACCCCACCACTGATTGCCCCTCGCTAGGCCCCGGGGCTTCC
>NW_005276756.1:0-410 GCF_000412655.1 Myotis brandtii | reverse complement strand
GGATCCGGCCCGCGAGCCGTAGTTTGCCCACGGCTGCGCTAAACAGAGCTTGGAAATAGGAAATAATTCTTTTCTTCTATGATCTCACTTTAAATAGAAACAGACATATCTATAAAAATCCTTATCTTTTACTTATTTAGAAAATTTTTTAAAGTTCTCATCCGAGGGCATGTTTTCCTTTTTTGTAAATTAATTTTAAAGGCAGAGGAAGCGGCGCAAGGGAGTGGGGGGAGGGAGAGACACAGACACCCCAGCCGGACCAAGAAATGAACCCATAACCTTTTTTTTTTTTTTGTAATCTTTATTGTTGAGAGTATTACAGTTGTCCCTCTTTTTTCCTCCGATTGCCCTCCTCCACCTGGTTCCTGCACCACTCCAGGCCTTTGCCACTCTATTGTCTGTGTCCATAG
>NW_005276755.1:0-410 GCF_000412655.1 Myotis brandtii | reverse complement strand
GGGACATCTTACTTCATCGGCCTGGAGGCAGGGACCTGGACCAGGTGGCCTCCTGTGGAGAAAAAGAAGCAGATGCAGCTGTGTGTCTAAACGGGCTGGCTCCTGGGCGAGGAGACGTGTGGAGGTGCTCAATAAATATGAGTCAGGAGTCCGAGGTGATCCCATATAGAAACCATCTACCTGAGGAAGTCACCTCCCCTTACAGAACTCTGGGGTCTCACCTGTACATGAGAGGAACAGGACCTCCCACCTGCAGGACAATTGTCTCAAGAATGTCAGCCCCCCAGGAGAGCGCCAAGCAGGGTGCTGGGCACGGGACGAGCTCTTAGCAAATACGTGTTTAGGTCCTGGCTCAGTGGGTTGGAGGGACATCCCGATACGCCAAGGTTGTGGGTTCGATCCCCAGTCAG
>NW_005276754.1:0-410 GCF_000412655.1 Myotis brandtii | reverse complement strand
CATGGTTTTCACGTTTTTAAATGTTTGAAAAACATCAAAAGAATAAGGTTTCATGACACACGAACATTATGTGCAATTCAACTTTGGCACCATCAACAACAGTTTTATTGGGACGCAGCCTCCCTGGTCATGTACTATGTACCGTGTGTGGCTGCCTTCATGCAGAGCTGAATAGCTGAGACGGAGACCATACGGCCTGCAAAGCCTATGTACTGCCTGGCCCTTTGCAGAGAAGGTCTGTGCGGCCCTGGCCTTGGCCATGGAATGAGGTCTGCTGACTTTCCCGAACACACCACGCTCCGTCTCCTTCTCCTTCCTAGAAGCCCACGAAGCACCTTTGGGACCCGTTTTGTCTCATCCTGAGGAACTGTTACTGCAAACCTCCTCTGTGCTGGGCTTTGTGCCTTCCC
>NW_005276753.1:0-410 GCF_000412655.1 Myotis brandtii | reverse complement strand
TCCACGCAGCCACATCCAGGCTCTGCTAATCTGAGAATGTGGGTGTTGCACATATGAATGAAGCACAGCTGTTTAGAAGTAGGAGATACATCATTTCCACCAAGGAAAATCCCATCCTGATAGAATTTTGTTCCTGTCCTTAGGGGCCTCCTTGAATGAAGAGAGGCATTATTCATGTCCCTAGTGAGTGAGGCTCACAGGAACACAAGCAAAAAGTGACACCCCATATGCCCTAATTTCTTAGGACTACTAGTTATACCTAATACTTTGGTCTCTCAGTCTAACTAGTCCTTTTGTGGAATGTCTCCCTGGTTCCTAACCCACTGCTTCCCCACTCCCACCACCCCCTGCAGCCAGACAAGATCAGAGCATGAACCCTGAGCATGGCCCCTTGGCCATGCAGTATGCCA
>NW_005276752.1:0-410 GCF_000412655.1 Myotis brandtii | reverse complement strand
GTGCCCTGACCAGGAATCGAACCAGTGACTTTTGGTGAATGGGACAGCGTGCAACCAACTGAGCCACACCGGTCAGGGCTTTATATACAGTTTCACCACATGACTCTCATAATAAAGTGTTCAGGGTAGATTTTTTTAAAAGGGGATGTGGGTGGGGTCTCCCATCAAGTGAAGATTGTCACCTTCTTTACCTCCCTTTACCATATCACAGGCTTAGGGAGATTAAATGAAATCACAACTATGTGACTCTCTGCACCACGCCCAGCAGTCATGTATTTGCAATTATTATTCACGAGGGGGGCATTGCAGGGGCTGTCATCATCGGTCCTGTATTCACATCCACATGGTCCTTTTCCTAATCTGTGCTCTTAAGTTATCCATGGGTTTATCCAAGGGTGGTGTTTGTATCA
>NW_005276751.1:0-410 GCF_000412655.1 Myotis brandtii | reverse complement strand
CTGAGACAGGGGCTGCTGGAGTCTCAAGCATTTCTCTTAAAAGATCACACATGGACTTACTCAGACTCACTCCCTCTCAGCTCCAGTGCTGGGCAGCAGCTTGAAAGGCGCCAGGGATATATGGGGAGGAACTGATGTGTCTGGATTCAGGACCAGAACTGGAGAGGGAGCTTTCTCCCAGACAGAGGTGCTGGCAGAGGACATTGTTCCTTCACTGAGCCCTCCCATACAGACCAGGCAGGCAGGTTCCATGTCTGTGTCCCCATCAACCTGGCTCATACTGTTTGCCCTGCCCTTAGATCCCAGCCTACCCAACTTTGTGCCCATCTGAGCCATTTCCAATGGCTTTCCTACAAATGGCCTCTCTTAGCTAAAGATCTAGACCAGTGGTTCTCAACCTTGGCTGCACA
>NW_005276750.1:0-410 GCF_000412655.1 Myotis brandtii | reverse complement strand
AAAAAAATCTGCGTTATTAACTGGTACACCTATACATAAACCTGTGCTCTTGACCACTTTCACTTCCGGTCAACCTGCACACAGAAGGGGAAGGTTTAGGGCTCAAACCAGGTCTGATTCCCAATTCAGTGCCTCCTGATGGAAGACGCTGTGACTAATTTTAAAACTGACTTTAAGCTGAGATAGTTCATTGGGGGTAAGGCTCTCTCTGCTCTGTGTTTCTCCCACAGTGGCCTCTGGGATTCCGCGTTATGATTCAGTGACATGAGACAAGGCTTACCTTGTTATTTCTATGACAAATGACTAAATTGTGAATTTCTTGAGAGTATTCATCATCTCAACAACAACTAGTATATTGTCTGAAACTACAATGAGCACATAAATGCGGGGTGTGTGTGTGTGTGTGTGTG
>NW_005276749.1:0-410 GCF_000412655.1 Myotis brandtii | reverse complement strand
TCCTTTCTGAAATCAATAAAAATACATATATTTAAAATAAAGAAGAGAGAAAACAATACCTTTTGGAGTTCTTCAATTCCAACTTCATAAGTTGCTAAAATAAAGATGAAAAAGAATGATTTCAAGGCAGTTCCTTATAGTACCAGTTTCATACAGTACCCAGTGTGAAATCAATTATGCAAGACCAGAGTTCAGTGTTCTCCACCTTCACACGGATCTATGTAAGGCTTTATCAAGGTGGTTTGGGAAGTTCGGGGTCAGTGATCACAGTTCTAGTTTCGTGGGGATTTCCAGGATGGAATGTACAATCAATGAAAACATTTGAAACAATTTTGAGTTTCCTGTTTGGGTAAATACATTCCTTCCCTATGATTAAGACATTAAGTGCCCAGCCTGTTTTGTCTTCCAGA
>NW_005276748.1:0-410 GCF_000412655.1 Myotis brandtii | reverse complement strand
AATTCCAAATATTTTTATATGTGTACTCTAGAATATTCACTAGCAATGGAAATTTCTATATGAAATAAATGTGTCAGCATTTGGCTCCAAATTGCACAGAATTAACCAGGAATGTGAGGAGGTAATTAGAAAATAATCTGGGGCTTAATCTCATGGTCGTTGTGTAAAAGACCCCTGGAGAATGAGTTAGCATCATGTGTACATCTGTGCAAATACTGGTTAATCTAGCCAATGTCTTCAAATCTGAGGATGTGTAGTAGGTGTTTTACTTCCCTTTTCTCTGAGACATGTCTTCCTATTGCCTTTTATAAATATCAGAAGTGAGTCTTAATAACACTAAGAAGCTGAGAGCATTGAGATTGGGAGATAGGTCTGTATAAGGGAGATGTGTGTGGTCAAGAAAGAGACAG
>NW_005276747.1:0-410 GCF_000412655.1 Myotis brandtii | reverse complement strand
GGAGTTATCCTGTCAACATGAAGTGTTTTCCAGCATGACTGTATGCCTTTCTCACAACCTTGATAAAGCATTATCACCATCATTGATAACCTACAAAATGTGTAATGAAATGTGACCCAGTTTCTCTGGCATTGCACCCAAGGTCACACTCTAATCCCTGTTCACTTTAAAGAACCACTGCTGAGAACGCTATCATTCAGGTCAGCAGCGGGGTATACACATCAATCCATCTGCTCGCTGCAGGTCAGCAACAAACACACTCTGTCCTCAGAATCTAATCACACATGCTCATCAAGGCCTACAAAGCCCTGAGCTGGAGGACCCCTGCCTACCTCCAACTTCAACTCGGACCCATCTCTGCCTCAGGCACACATGACAACCACCATGGCTTTCTTTCAGTTCCTCAAAAG
>NW_005276746.1:0-410 GCF_000412655.1 Myotis brandtii | reverse complement strand
CCCAGTGGGGAAGAGGACACCCCAATTTCTCCGATAATAGCGGGACATATTAGATTAAGTAGGAAACAGTTAACTTGCTCATGGATATTCACTCGACAAATTCTTTAACACCTACTATGAGCTGAGCACTTTGCATGTCAGGCATCTGACCTGAACTTCACAAAAACTCAGTGAACTATCATTCTCAATGTACCAATCAGCAGGCTGAGAATCAGGGAAGTAAAGTTATTCGAGGGCACAGATTAGTTCACGAAATAATTGGGATTCGGATACTCATTGCCAGACTGTTCTGGGATCCTCTTTTAACAGTGTATATCTAAAATGAGATATAAATGTAAATTTCAAGTTGTTTGCCAAAGAGATTAAAGTGAAATCAGAGAGTAAGTCACTGCTCTCTCTTTTCTACCTCT
>NW_005276745.1:0-410 GCF_000412655.1 Myotis brandtii | reverse complement strand
TTTATATTTGCATTGACTAAAGAAATTGTTCAGTCAAGTTTAATACATAAGATACAATAAAACCTTGAATCATACATTTTACATGACTGCAATTTAAAAATGTTTCCCAGTTTACCCTGAGCTAAATATAAATACTCTCATTTAATAACTGCCTGTCAATAGAGATTTAGGTTGTTTCTACTTTTTGCTATTATAAGCAACACGGTTATGAGCAATATTAAACATTTTCTGCTTCAAAAATACAAGTATATCTCTAAGTTATATACTTAGGAGTGCAATGTCCAGATAATAAAGGAAAAACTCAATTTTATAACATTGTGCCATGATTTTCCAAAATTATTTTACTAATTTAAATGCTCACAACATGTATACATTAGATTTCATTATTTCTACCAATTTAGAGTATGTAA
>NW_005276744.1:0-410 GCF_000412655.1 Myotis brandtii | reverse complement strand
CCCATGAGAATAATATCTACATCAGGTAGAGTTGTTGAGAGGGTTAAAAAAATATGTGTAAAGTACCTAAGGCATAGATGGTCAATAAACAGGAGTGATATTACTATTAAGGAGCTCTGCCATCTACTTTTTTGAATCCTCTATAGAACCTTTCATATGGTAGAGGCAGGGCTGATAAAAAGCTTCTACTAACATAAGTGAACTGAAGTTGCAAAGTTGAAGTTGAAATATAGAAACTATATTTAAAAATATGTACCCCCCCAAAATAAGTCACCTAACTAACAACAAAAACACAGATAATGTGCATATGGCAAAATGTACATAAGTATTAAGTATAGATGATGCATATTTGGTATTATTCTTTCTACCATTCTATATTTTTAAAAATCCTATATAATAAAAGGCTAATA
>NW_005276743.1:0-410 GCF_000412655.1 Myotis brandtii | reverse complement strand
TGTCTCTCTGTGTGCATGTCCCAGTGTATGTGTGCACGCACTCTAAGTGAGTGTGTGATATAGGCAACTCCGCAGGCGCCCCCGCCCCGGCCTGTGGAAGCCGGCGAGGAGTTCTGTCTGTGGCCCTGGGGAAGCCTCTTGCACTTTGACTCTTCCTCATGCTGTAAAGAAGGGTTTGGTAGAACCTAGGCCCACTTCCATCTCAGAAATCCCACCTTATAATTCTGGGATGTGCCCAGGGCGGGCACCTCACCTACTCTTTCTCACATTGTGGAAATGGCAGCCATGGCCCAAGCAATTATTTTAACAAGTATTATGAAAAAATTTCCAGCCCTGACCAATGTGGCTCAGTGAGTGGTGAGCGTCCTGTGCTCTGAAGGGTTGTGGGTTCCATTCCTGGTCAAGGGCAC
>NW_005276742.1:0-410 GCF_000412655.1 Myotis brandtii | reverse complement strand
CCCCCTACCAGGAATTGAGCCTGAAACCCATGTGCCCTGACCGGGAATTGAACCTGTGACTTTTTGGTGTAGGGTCAATGCTCAACCACTGAGTGACACATTCCAGGCTAAAATAGAAAAAGTGTTTCAATGCACCAGTGTTCTTTGGCTTAGATGATTTGAAAATCATTGGAACACAGATTTAATGTCACAATGGAGGAAAAATGACATGCCTGGTGGCCCGAGAAATGAATGGGAATTGAGAAATTGGAAAGAGTGAGTGTAATTGGAAAGGGGGGCAGGCACAGTATTGTTTTAAGGTAACAGTAGGTTTCGTGGATTTTTTCCTGCATAGAATGGAAGACTTAAAAGCATAACTAGGCTGAGGGTAAGGAGTTAACAGAGAGGAAAAACTAGAAAATACTGAAATA
>NW_005276741.1:0-410 GCF_000412655.1 Myotis brandtii | reverse complement strand
GCTGAGTTAAAGTAAAAATCAAAAATGAAATAAGTGACAGCAGAGAACATAATGAAGTATATAAACCTGGGTAAAGCGGTGCAATGGGTAATAAAAAGTGAAATAGGGTGGAGGGGGTGAGTGGATTGCAGTCACATATATCACCAGGGAGGCAGGAGGAGGGAGTGGGGCCATCTCCAGGAACTCATTGAAAGAGTTTCTAAGCACTCCTGGGGGGAGCCTATAGACTGACTGTGGTTTAAGGCTTGGCAGGTTGGCCTTTCTGCTATTTCACAAAGCTCTTTGTGCCCTCAGGACGAAGACTAAAGCCTGGTTTTATACTAAGGCTGTGTAGACATTACTTGATGTCATGGTTACTGCCAATTTGTCTGAGCTTGCTGTGCCTCCCAAGGAGACCTCATGGTACCCCC
>NW_005276740.1:0-409 GCF_000412655.1 Myotis brandtii | reverse complement strand
GTAAGTTTCCTTTTCTCCTTACATTATATATTTTAATTCATCCATGTTGATGATAAGTACCTGTTGATCATCCATTGTCATTATTATAGAACTGTGCTTTTCAATTAGTTTTGACTGGCAGCCAACACAAGAAATATGTATAAGTGACAAATTAGGACACACACACACACAATTGAAAGTGAAGTTGTGCACAATAATTATATTTACTATGAATTGTACATTCTTGTATTTTTTAATTCAGCTTACTTTTTTAAAAATTGATTGCAGCCCAGTAAATTGATTCCATCTTAGCTGTTACATAATACTTAATTGGAGGAATACATCCAAATTGATTTATTCATCTGTTTCATTTTTTATAGACATTCTGGTTGTTTTCTTAAAGATATGGTTTGGTTGTTGCTTTAAAGGT
>NW_005276739.1:0-409 GCF_000412655.1 Myotis brandtii | reverse complement strand
CCAAAGTTCTCCTACCTCAACTTCAGACCCATGGACACTGGAACTCTAGCTTCCCCGACCACAAGCTCCTGTGAGCCCTAGAGTATTCTCTCCTCCTGCTACCCCACCCAAGGCCCCATGCATCCTGGTGACTGGGCCATCTGATGAGTCTCAGAAGCAACCCCCCACTTCGCCAAGCTCACTGCTTCAACTACAAGCCCCATGCATCCTGGTGCCTGGGCCCTCTAGGGAGTCTCAGAGTGGGAGACCCTACTGACAAGCCTGCCGCTGCAGCCATAAGCTCCACGCAACTCAGCACCTAGACTCTTCAGTGCAAGAAAAAATGGGCAAAGAAACAAGCCCCAAAAGAAAGAAAAGGAGTCACCAAAAAAAGAACTAAATGAAACAGAGGCATGTAATACATCAGAAA
>NW_005276738.1:0-409 GCF_000412655.1 Myotis brandtii | reverse complement strand
CCCAAGGAAAGGCAGCTCCAGAGCCCACTGCGGTCAGCGACCTGGTGCGGAGACAGCGGCGGCGGGACCCGAATGCTGGCAGGGCCCGGCCTGGCCTCCGGCGGGAAGACTCTCTGCCTCCAGAGGCACCTTTGGAGTCGAGGACCATTTGAACGTCATTTTCCCTTTCTTCCCAAGAGAGACTCTAGCTCTGCCGTGTGGTTCGGTGGTTAGAGTGTCCGCTGGCAGGGGTTGGGGGGTCGGGGGTGGGCAGCCATCTTGGGTTTGATTCCCAGTCAAGTACTCGTACCTGAGTTGCAAGTTCGATCCCTGGCACGTGCGGGAGGCAACCAATCAATGTGTCTGTCTCGTGTGGATGTTCTCTCTCTCTTCCTCCCTCTCCCCCCTCCCTTCCACTCGCTCTAAAAAA
>NW_005276737.1:0-409 GCF_000412655.1 Myotis brandtii | reverse complement strand
TATATACACGCTCAAACAAAAGAGGCCTCGTGCCAATGAGTGATACACGCTTGTGCTACGTTAACATGAACAGGTTACATCCTCTCCTGCACGCGAGTGTATGGCAAATTGGCCTTGACCGTCCGGCATACGCTGATTAGGGTTCCCACCTGAGGTTTGCTCGAACCAGGTGCAGAAGGCCACGCAGACCGGGAGGAAGAAGTTCAGGCACAGCTCCCGGGCCACACGGGAAGCACCAGGGCCATCAGGAGGCAGGGTGGTAAGCGGACAGCACGGACACGAGCCTGGATTGTGCTTCTGCAGGAGAGACAAGGAGGGCGCAGTGAACAGTTTGAGGTTGGCCAGTCTGGGTCAGGTTGGCAGGCTCTGGGCTACAGAGGGTCCCTCGTGGTCCCGGCCCTGGCCTGGG
>NW_005276736.1:0-409 GCF_000412655.1 Myotis brandtii | reverse complement strand
GGGTCTCCTGGAGCTTCCCAACCCCCGGAGGTCCAGGCCCAGGGTCAGGGAACTCCGAGTCCCTGCAGGAGCCCCCGGGTCGGCATGTTCCTCTCCTGGGAACCAGGAAATAAAGACGGCAGTCTGTCTGTCCTGCTTGCTCCAGACACCGTAAGCCAGGGCCGTCCTCACAGTATTGCTGTCATTGGCTGATGGCCGTGCGAGCCGGCGCTGTGTCTGCACTCCAGCCCGGGGTCAGGCCGGTCTCCTCGGGAAGCAGCAGCAGCAGACCCAGAGGACTGGGCGCGCCCCGTGTCCTGGCAGGGGCCCGAGTCCCAGCTTCACCTGCGCTTGGTGCTGGTGAAAGGGATGCTTGCCTGGCCCAGACCTCTATCTGCTCGCACGTCAGGGAGGGGGGCTCTGTCCTGCC
>NW_005276735.1:0-409 GCF_000412655.1 Myotis brandtii | reverse complement strand
CACACACACACACACACACACACACACAGATGCACGCTGGGCTGACAACTTGGAGGGGCGGGAGCTGGCAGGGCTGAGTCTCTGTGAGTGGAGCCTCTGGAAGGAGCCGCTCTGCTCTGCTGCCTTGGTCTCTGTGGGCAGCATCGGAGGGGGCACGGAGGGAGGAGGCAGCGGCAGAGAGGAGGGAGGCGTGTGAGCCACGCTCCTGGGCTCGCTCCTTCCCAGCTGCTCCCGCCTGGCAGTGCCCGGGCTCTCTACACCAGCATGGCCCTGCTCGTCCACCTCAAGACGGTCTCGGAGCTGCGGGGCAAGGGCGACCGGATCGCCAAAGTGACTTTCCGAGGTAGGGAAGCCCCTGTCTTAGGAGGACTCAGCTCTGGGCTGGCAGGGATGGGGCAGGGCGGGAGGG
>NW_005276734.1:0-409 GCF_000412655.1 Myotis brandtii | reverse complement strand
TATCTTAGGGGACTAGAAAAAGAAAAGCAAATTGAATCCAAAGTAAACAGAAGAAAAGCAATGGTAAACACTAGAACAGAAATCAATGGAATTTAAAATGGGAAATCAATAGAGAAAATAAAAAAAAAAACCAAAAGCTTACTTTTCAAAAAGATCAATAAAATGGATAAGCCCTAACCAGACTACGAAAAATAGAGAAAAGACACAAATTACAGGTATCAGAAATAAAAAAGGGGACATCATTATAAACCCCACAGAGATTAAAAGAATAATAAACACTGTGATCAACTCTATGCTCACACATTTGATAACCCAAATGAAATGGACCAAATCCTTGAAAGACACAATCTGCAAAACTCATGCAAGAGGAAATAGAAAATCAGTATAGGCCTATGTTCATTAAAAAAAA
>NW_005276733.1:0-409 GCF_000412655.1 Myotis brandtii | reverse complement strand
AAAAAAAGGCAAACAAGAATAGTGCCAAAGTAACAGATACCCAAAACTGAATACCATGTCAGAAAACATCATATAGAACCATTTTATCAGATTAGAGCAGCAAGAGGAAGTGACTTCTAAATCATAATCATTTAGTGGTATTTATCAACTTCGTCACGGTAACTTTGCAACATCATTCTTCGTTTGTGAAGTAGTAAAATTCATGTCAAAAAGGAAGGGGGAATGGAGGAAGTCAATTAGTTCATTCCAATAAATTACCTCTCCAGTTCTTATAAACATGCCCATCAGCACAAAATTGAGAAATAATACCTAAGACTAGAAGAGACTTGGTTTAACTTATGAAGCAAATCAAAATGGAAAATACAGAAAAGTACAACCAATGGGGTTGAAAAGGCCCCTCACTGAAAAT
>NW_005276732.1:0-409 GCF_000412655.1 Myotis brandtii | reverse complement strand
CAATGCTCAACCACTGAGCAACACCAGCCAGGCTAACCTGTTTCTTTTAAAATTTCAATTTTACATGGAACTTGTTTACACAAACTCTGGAGCCCAACACAGGCTCTATGCTGGTCCTGGGCCAACTCCCACGGCCTGCTCCTCCCCTGGCTCCTTGCAGGACACACTGAGCCGGTCCTTTGGCACATGCCGAGTGCTGCACTGGGACACCCCGGGTATAAGTGCTCATGGTGAGTCATTCTGGACTTAAATGAGGGCAGTCACAGTGCTGCGACCTGGCTGGTGAGAACAGGAGGTGCCCTCTGGAACCTGTGGGAGATGCAGAGAACCATCAAAGCAACGAGGAAGGACGTGCATAGCAAGGTGGGCAGAAGTGACAGAGGATAGTGGGCAGGAATGAAAAGGTGGA
>NW_005276731.1:0-409 GCF_000412655.1 Myotis brandtii | reverse complement strand
CTACCCTTTGTTGAGCACTTCAGACGTGCTGAGAGCTCTACACACATCATTTCCTTTCATCCTCACACCAATAGGAGATAGTATCGTCATCATCGTCTTCTGTAGATGAGAGAATGGGCTCAGAGAGGTGAAGGATCTTGCCCACAGATAGGCAGTGGCAGAACTGAGGTTCTTGACTGGCCTACCATGTAGTCCAGAGCCAGACCTTTTAACCACGTGCTATTCTTGTTCATGCCTTATGTAGCTCTGCCTCCAGTTTCCTGCCTTTCAGGTCAGTTCATTAGCTGTTAATACCTTATTTAGAACATGAATATAAATTACTATGGTGGGGGAACTAAAGAGGGGAAGTGGAATTGATTATTAAAAATGGTAGATTTCATTTCCACATGTTTTCCCTGCCTCCCATTGC
>NW_005276730.1:0-409 GCF_000412655.1 Myotis brandtii | reverse complement strand
CCACTTGATTTTTCTTTGAAACATCCTACATGTGCTTTCCTTGGCACGCTACATCTTTTCTGGAGTAGAAGAAAAGGCAGGGCTTTTTTGTCTGTTCTCTTCCTTATGGTGGCACCCAGAACAGTGCCTGGCTCACAGCAGGTGCTCAGCTGTTTGTGGAACGAAGGGAGGAATGCTAGCAATTGCTATTAGTGGGTTTTAATTGTTTTGGGCTCTCTCATGGCAGAAGATAAAATGTGAAGGACAGAGGGAAAGAGTAAGGCAGCACACACCCAGGATCACACTGCCCCGTCTCTCTCTCTTTCTCTTTCATTCTTTCGTTGTCGTTCTCGTTTTTTCTTCCTCTCCCTTTCTATTTCTTATTTCTCTCTCCCCTATTTTCTTTCTTTCCCTTTCTCCTGGTGTGAAT
>NW_005276729.1:0-409 GCF_000412655.1 Myotis brandtii | reverse complement strand
CGTTGGGGAAGGGCACAAACTTTCAGTGATCAGCTAAGCGAGTTCTGAGGATCTCGTGCATAACATGGTAACTATTGATGATAACACTGTATTGTATAAGTAAAATTTGCTGAGTTCTTGAGTTGTTTTTTACTTTCTTCATTTTTGTTCATGGACATGGACAACAATGTGGTGATTGCAGGGGGGAGGGAGGTGGATTGAAGTGGAAGAGGTATATAAATGTTAATGGGGGAAATAAAATAAAGAAAAAAATTTGCTGAGAGAGAAGAATTTAAATGTTCTTGCAAAAAAAGGTAAATATGTGAAGTGATGGATGTATTAATTAACTCAATGAGGGGATCCTTTCACAATGTATATAGATAACTTTAATTTCACATCTAATATATTCAATAAGAAATATGTATATATA
>NW_005276728.1:0-409 GCF_000412655.1 Myotis brandtii | reverse complement strand
GTGAGGGGGTCAGGCTTCAGTAAATAGAAACAGGAGAGCTCACTGCACTGGCACCCGGCCGGGCAGCAGCCCCATGCCTGCCCCAGAGCAGGTTTTCTTTCTGCTCTTAAAACCGTACCTTTCATTAAATAAGCACAAAATGAATACATAATTTCCAACGGTGATAGCTGCTGTGAAGAAAAGGAACAAAGTGCTCAGGGACAGTATCAGAGAAGGCTGATCTGAGAAGAGGTCTAAAATATGAGAGGGGGAAGGGGATGTTCAGCAGAAGGAACAGTGTGTGCAGCAGCCGCACGGCAGATTGCAGAGATGGAGCTCAAAGGCTGACGCGGGAGAGACGGGTCGGATGCTCAGAGCCCGGAGGATACTGTCTGAAGGGTTTACCCCGCAGTGGGGAAGCCATCAGGGG
>NW_005276727.1:0-409 GCF_000412655.1 Myotis brandtii | reverse complement strand
GATGGTTGCTTAGGCTTTTATATATATAGATGGAGTACTGTTCAACCATAAGAAAAGATAACATACTGCCATTTGTTACAACATGGATAGACCTTGAGAGTATTATGCTAAGTGAAATAAGTCGATCAGAAAAACCTACAAAACATATGATTTCACTCATATGTGGAATATAAGACCGAAACTCAAAGACATAGATAACAGTGTGGTGCTTACCAGAGGGAAGGGGGTATAGAATAGTAAAGGGTAAAGGGGGCCAAATATAAGGTTATGGAAGATGAATTGACTTTGGATGGTGGGAACACAGTGCAGTGTATAGATCATGTAACATGGAAATGTATACCTGAAACCTATATAATCTTATTAACAAATGTCTCCCAAATAAATTTAATTACTTAAAAAGAAAAAAAAA
>NW_005276726.1:0-409 GCF_000412655.1 Myotis brandtii | reverse complement strand
AAAGGGCCAGAAGGTTGAGAACCACTGATCTAGATGTATAGATCAGAAAAAGACATTCTATATTAGACATCTTAAGTTTCAATAAGCATTTGCTAAGGTAGCCCAAGATATTATCATGCAAAATGCAGGAGTATATGGCCTGGATGGCATTACAGTTAAGTGAGTTTGTGATGTTAAATGACTCCAGGATGCAAATGGAGGTCAAACTAAAAAGAGGTGACACACCACAAGACAACCCTATGCAATCTTTTTAATCAAGAACTTGGATAATGATACAGAAGAGCAAGATAATATATTCTGTTAGCAGGAAGTTGGAATGGATAAGGCAGAATTTTGGATGACACAATTTAACGCAACTGAACAATGGGTTGAATTCTAACATCATGAGATTCAGTAAGAACAAATGCCA
>NW_005276725.1:0-409 GCF_000412655.1 Myotis brandtii | reverse complement strand
ACCTCATCCTTAGAAAAGTCTAAGGTATTCTCTCTCAAAATGCTTTTTTAAAATAATATATCATAAGTCAGAATATGTTCTTTGACTCCAATATAAAAGGATTATCTAAACTGATTACTGAGTTAAGTTGGTAGCATTCTTACTAATACATTGTATATAATGTTTGGTATATAACTACATATGTTAATGTTCTGTATAACCACCCTACTCAAAGAAAACATAAACTGTAAGATCAGTTAGAAATTGTAGGAGAACAGAGACCTAAAGGAGACAAGGATGGGTGTAGTAAAGGGCTGAAGAATAAAAACTGAATTTTAGGAAACAACTATAGTTAGGGGCAGAAAATGAAGAAAAACTTAGCCATTCAAAGAAATAAAGAAAAAAATACACACACACACACACACACACA
>NW_005276724.1:0-409 GCF_000412655.1 Myotis brandtii | reverse complement strand
TTTTTTCCTCCAGTACTTAACACCTGTAGGACAGTCCCTGCCTTAAGAGGTAGGGCTCAGCTAATGAGGTGTGTCAACACAATTGGAAGCCCATTTCTAAATGAAAATTGCACTGTGCTGTGAGCACAATCCCTTCAGGTTGAAGAGAGCATTTATAAAGCAGCAGGGGTGGTAGCTGGTGTTTTCTCTGGAAGAAGCGCCTGTAGGGTTACCACAGCTGGGGGAGAGACAGGCTGACCTAGAGCGATGGACTAACATGATCATTCTCCCCCAAATTAGTCATATTTCTCCAGGTTACGGTGGTAGATAGAGAATAAAGGCAGACATAATCCCTCTCCTAATTGTAAACCAGCACTAGCCTAATTATATTCCCATTTACCCCAGATACTCTAAAATCATAGGCTTTCTG
>NW_005276723.1:0-409 GCF_000412655.1 Myotis brandtii | reverse complement strand
TCATCTTTATCTTTCAGAATTCTAACTTGGTAGAAAGGCAGCTGTCTCTGATACCAAGCTTGAAAGGATGTTTTCTTCTCGGAGATTCTCTGATGTTTTGTCACTTAGTAGTGAAGGAAAGAACAGAGAACATCTGTTCAAAGATATACTTTAGACAAGTATTTTCTTTCCAGGGCAAAATCCCTAATGACAGTCAAAGTCACCTTGTTTCTGGAAATTGAAAAAGAAATAGAATACCTGCCCAGATTAACAGGGAGGAAGCCAAGCAAGAAATGTGGTCATTTGTGTAAGACTGTTTTTGAATCTATGGGTAATTTTTCCATTAAATGATTCAAATGATTGAGACAATAAACATTACTTGTGGAGCTACAATAGTTTCACTTTGGGGAAATGAGAAGCAGGGTAACAT
>NW_005276722.1:0-409 GCF_000412655.1 Myotis brandtii | reverse complement strand
CTCGGGTGAGAATTAACAACAACAACAAAGAAATTATACACATGGTAAATAGGCTTATGAAAGGATGCTCCACATAATACATCATCAGGAAAACACATGTTAAAACAAAAAGGAGGCACAATGCTTGCTATTAGAATGGCCAGAACAAAATACAGACACCACCAAATGCTGGTAAGAATATGAAGCAACAGGGACTCTCATTCAATGCTGGTAGAAATGCAAAATAGTACAGCCTCTTTGGAAAACAGTCTGGCAATTTTTTACAAAATACACATTCTCTTTTCACATGATCCATCAGTCACACTTGGCATTTATTGCTCAAATGAGTTGCAAACTTATGTCCATTCAAAAGTTTGCACATACATGTTTATGGCAGCTTCATTCATAATTGCCAAAACTTGGAAGCAAC
>NW_005276721.1:0-409 GCF_000412655.1 Myotis brandtii | reverse complement strand
ACAAATTTTTGTGCACCAGGCCTCTAGTAAATAATAATACTTATGGATACCAAAGCTTGAGTATCATTAAGTTAGGCTAAAAGAGAGAACAAAAGGTATTATAGGCAGACTTGGGGCTCTCTGTCCTTCTGCGTTTTAAGATGGTTATAAAGCCTCTAGTGGTGAAATGCCACTTCTGTTTGTGTGCAGGGTTTACTCATTTGGTTTAAGCAATAATCTTCCACAATCATAAAACCCTTTATATATGTTTGTTCTGAGAATTTTACAAAATAGTGAAATCACTCACAGCTGCAGGGAAAACAGTCATTGTACAAAATCAACCAAAATGTAAAATGTGTATGCAATGCCATTTCTTTGTATTCCTCCTGTGCTATTAATGAAACTGAGGTTCCAAGAGATTAAATGTGTG
>NW_005276720.1:0-409 GCF_000412655.1 Myotis brandtii | reverse complement strand
AAGATGCCATATCTCTCTTCCATTCACAAAGCGTAAAGTCTCAAATATCAGAAGCATATGGTTTTAAAGTTTTGTGTCTGAGTCTGCAGCATCGATGGAGTTTTACGTACAGAGATAAAAATCTGTGCATGGACTGTCACAAGCTGTTTGGGTGAAGGGAGTCACTGATGCTCAACCAATGTTGATATTCTTAAATGGGTTGCAATGAGAACCACCTGAAAGACAGACAGACTGGGGGCGGGGAAAACCATCAAGGGGTCCAGCTCAAAAATAATGCAAATAAGATGAGTAAAGAGAGGTTGAACAGTCCCAGTGAGTCACATGGTGATGAGAACCTCAAGAACCATGAGTGCAGACACAGGTGTGATTCCTGTCACAAGCATGGCGGCAGTGTGACTATGACTCACTC
>NW_005276719.1:0-409 GCF_000412655.1 Myotis brandtii | reverse complement strand
AAAAATATCCTTAGGTGAGGATAAAAACAAAACAAAACACGATCATGTTACTGTTTTACGTATTCACTGTCCTATACTTTTTATCATCATTTTAGAGTGTACTCTTTCTACTTGGAAATAAAACAGTTTGCTTTAAAACAGTATGCCGCGTTATCCTGGCAGTAGCCTCAGACATCTCATTTTACTGCATCTCTTGATTGCATCATTTCCCTTGTGCTTGATTTAATCTTCTGTTGTTTTGTACAATAACATGCTGTGAAGGCTTGTAGTCTGGTAGCAATAGACTACACCACACAGCCTAGGTGTGTAGTAGGCGATCCCACCCAGATTTGTGTAAGTGAACTCTGTGATGTTCGCACAAAAACAAAATCACCTAAAGCCATTTCTCAGAACATGTCCCATTTGTTGA
>NW_005276718.1:0-409 GCF_000412655.1 Myotis brandtii | reverse complement strand
CTGTGCTGGACCCTGCTTGGCACCTAGATCAGGGTGGGCAAGGGGCCCCCATCAGGTGTCCTGCCAGCTCCAAGCCTGGAAGCCAGGATACAGTAGGGCTTGACCCCACCCTTCCCTCTTCCCAGTACCCTACAGAGGGTGGAGGCAAAATGCAGGTTCTTCCACCCCATCCCCACCCCTGGGAACCCATAGTCTTTCCTGGCGATTGTCGGGGGATGGGAAGGTAGTGCTGGCAGGGCCTCCAGCACCAGGGGTAGGGAGTGGGCAGCTGATAACAGTTGAGGATGGGGGAGGGAGGGTACCTACTGGGGGATAAGGACTGGGCAGCACCTGAGAAGCTCTAAGCTCCCAGCACCTGCTCCATCATCCTGTTAACTTCTTATACAACACAGATTCCAAGATAAAATTA
>NW_005276717.1:0-409 GCF_000412655.1 Myotis brandtii | reverse complement strand
ATTTTACATGATTAAAAGGTCTGGAGATGTGTTGCACAACAGTGTGGATATACTTAACACTATTGAACTGTACACTTGAACATGGTTCAAATGGTAAATTTGATGTTGTATATATTTTTTTACCACAATCCTTTAAAAAGTCATTGCATTGTAAATAGAACTTAGAACAGTATTGGGTTCATCCATCTTGCTAAGGAGGAAAAGAAATGAGAAATATCATTTGTTGGGTGACAGATACACATAGATGGATACACTGTCAAACAGCAGCAGCCTCACCCTAAGGCTTGGAACTAAGTCCTAGTTGAGCATGCAGCAACCTGAAGCAATCCTTGACATCTCTATCATACCATGCTTTTTTTCCCAGATTAACTAAATCCTATCTAATAAAGCGGTAGTATGCAAATTAACC
>NW_005276716.1:0-409 GCF_000412655.1 Myotis brandtii | reverse complement strand
TTTATTTCTGCACTACACTGCTAATATTTTCTCCTTTCCGTGTCTCTGCCTTTCCAGAGACCTGCTAGGGCCTTTGGAATCTCCGATTGTATGGCTGATTTCCCAGGGCTGCACCTTTCTCAGGATGATTGTTTTCTGATTCCCTGTAGCCATTTTTTCTCTGTCCCTGCTGCATAGACTTAATCTTAGTCTTGAGCCCTGACTCGGGTCAAGGAGCACAACTTGAAAGGGGTAAGGGATGAATATCTCTGTGTTTCAGGATCTAAGCCATGTGGTCATTTCAGGCTGTCAGTCCCTATGAGAATGTTATGCCATTTCTTCTATGGACCATCTATTTAAAGAACTCCCAGGCAGCATAAAATGAGAAAGAGGTTTATTGTGAATTTGGAATAATAGGACTCTCTGAGGG
>NW_005276715.1:0-409 GCF_000412655.1 Myotis brandtii | reverse complement strand
TTGAATATCATTTTCCATCTCTACTTTCAGACGGGCACATAGTTCTTCAATGAAATGGGAAATGTATTGCATGGGAAGACTCGCCATTTGTGGGACGTAGTTTCACACTGACACGTTGCTGCAGGCCCACCTCAGAGGCTTCCTGTGGAATGCCTTAGTGACCTTTCACTCAAGGCCCTGGTGCAGGGAGGGTTTACTAAACACTGAGTGGGTTTCTGACAAAGGTCCCGGTTTCCTCGTCTCGACGTCCTGAAATGTTGGGGAGGGTGGCGAGGAACATGCAGGGTCCTGTAGTTGTGTTTTCTTAAACTCTAGAATTTATACTTGAATTCTTTTGCCTTGATATTTCTCATGTTTCTATTTCATGGGCTTAGTGCTTTTATCTAATTTATAAGGTAAATAGCTGAAA
>NW_005276714.1:0-409 GCF_000412655.1 Myotis brandtii | reverse complement strand
TTTTTTTTTGTTTTAAATGCCAATAATGTTATATAAATTTTCATTTTTTCAGGTTAAAATCCTATTATTAGTTTCTTCACATAGACTTTTATTAACAGGAGAATGCTCTATTGGAGAAATTAAAACTCCATTTGCAAAGTCAGCATGAAAGAAGGTGTTTGAAAAACAATTTGAAACTGTTATATCCCATATGTTCCTGTAACTCTGTGTATGTCTGAAAATTTACTCTAATTTTGTTGATTATTGCTAATCCTTTCTAAAGTTGTTTCTCTACTTCCAATAGGTGTCCCTAAGATTCCATGTGAAGCATCCCTACAAATATATTTTTAGTAATTCTTTCACTTTTTGGATCTGTCCCTTCTACTGAATCAGGAACTTAGATTTTCTAAGTTTAAATAGAAATTTCTCC
>NW_005276713.1:0-409 GCF_000412655.1 Myotis brandtii | reverse complement strand
TGGGTCTCCAGGATGTCTTAATCATAGGCATATTCCATTGTATTCCAAAATCTGTGTCACAGCTGAGTCTGGTTCCTATGTTTGCTTTGTCCTTCTAGACTGTTTCCCACCCCTGCTTTTTAGCATGCCTTGTAGTTTTTCATTAAAAGCCAGACCTGATGTGTTAGTAATAGGAACTGAGGTCATGAGGATTTTAGTGTGAAGCTTTATGTTTATGTGGCTATGTTACATTATTGGGCTGTTTTTAATGTTTGCTGCAGCTGGAGGTTTCAGAGACTTCAGTTTCCTCTTTGTTTCCCCCCTTTCCTGTTGTCTTTGGGTTTCCCTAAGAACTCCTTCTTAAATAGAATCTGTGTTTTGCAGCTTTCAGTTGTAATTCACTGTTGTTATTTAGTTTATTTATTTATTT
>NW_005276712.1:0-409 GCF_000412655.1 Myotis brandtii | reverse complement strand
TATCAAGGTAATGCTGGCTTTGTAGAATGAGATGGGAGTTATTCACTGACCTTCTAACCTGTGAAAGAGTTTGTGAAGTATTGATATTATTTTTTCTTTAAAAACTCAGTAGAATTCATCAGTAAAGCTAAGGGAACCTGGGCATTACTTTGTGGAAAGTTTTTAGATTACTAATCACTCTTTACTGTTTTTGGTCTATTCAGATTTTCCATTGCTTCTTGAGTCAGTTTCTGTAGTTAGTGACTTTATAGGACTTTGTCCATCTCAAATGGATGCCTAAATTGATAGCATACAATTATTTATAGTATTCTCTTATAATCCATCTTATTTTTTATAAGGTTGGCAGTAATGTTCCCTATTTTATTCCTGATTTTAATAATTAAACATTTCTCTCTTTATCTCTTATTCA
>NW_005276711.1:0-409 GCF_000412655.1 Myotis brandtii | reverse complement strand
CCCCAACTCCCACCCCAGTGCTACCCACACCCCATCCTGCCTTCTCTCCCCATTGATCTCCATGGCAGCAAAGGCCAGAGGCCTCTTATACAGGAGGGAGATCAAGACAGGACAATTTCTACGAAGATTCCTCTTTTGGGGTCAATATACTGGTTCTCCACCGACACCTCCCAGAAGGCGAACCCCAGAAAATGATGCGGGAACTGCCTGGTTGTCTGATGCAGGCTCACCGAGAGATCTGCAAGATCCCGGGCTAGTTTTAGGCCCTTTACCTTGTGGGCAGGGGCCCCGCGTTATCTGACGCGCTGTGACCACAGGAGCATACAGCCACTCACAAGCGTGACCGACCCGCTGTGTGGGAACGCATCCGAACACTTATTCGGTGAACAGCTTCAAGGGCACCCATCCT
>NW_005276710.1:0-409 GCF_000412655.1 Myotis brandtii | reverse complement strand
GTCGCGACCCACAGGTTGAGGACCGCTGCTCTAGAAGGACCCAACCCTGCAGACACTTTGATTGCAAACTTCTAGCTTCCACTACATGAGAGAATAAATTTCTGATCTTTTAAGCTACCAAGTTAGTGTTACTTTTGATGCAGCCTCAGGAAACTAAGGCAGTGGGTCACACAGTGGGCCCAAAAACCTTGAACAGAAATCACATCCCCACTTTACAGATCAGGAAACTAAGGCTCCAAGTGAGGAATTTATCAATGTGCTGTCAGTCACACAACAGGTGGGTGGCACAGCCAAGCCAGACTCTGAACTACATGCTGGGCTCCCAACCCTAGGCCAGCCCCTTGTTCAGTATCTCTTCCCCACCTCTTTGAGAGACAGAATTGTACATGCATTTTTGAACTTGACCACC
>NW_005276709.1:0-409 GCF_000412655.1 Myotis brandtii | reverse complement strand
CCTGGGAAGACGCGCTCTCTGTGCCGCAGCCTTTGGCGCCGCCTTGTGGTGCTGGTCGGGACCGCGGGGCCCGCTCACAGGCCAGAGCACCTGTGCACCATCAGGTAACCCTGAGCCCCGCCTGCGCCTGGGCCCGGCCTTCCCCCCGGACGGAGGCAGGAGCCGCCTTAATCCTGCGGAGAAAGTCCCAAAGGGCCAGGCGCCGTCCAGGGCAAGAGGCAGTCCCATCGCCCTGTCACCGAGGGCCCACTCGGCGTTCTCGGGACGCAGGCTCCTCCCCGACAACAGGCCCGACAGATAGAAAGAGTCTTCACGTCTCCACTGTCTTCCTCCTTCTCGCCATCTGCGGCTCCTGGGCGCAGAAAGCGGTCAGCAGTGCTCAGAAGTCCGAGGCCTCCAGACTCACCCA
>NW_005276708.1:0-409 GCF_000412655.1 Myotis brandtii | reverse complement strand
ACAGTTGGAGAAGGGATTCAAACCTCACAGTCTCACTCCGGAGACTCTTGGGTTTTCCTCCAAGCGACATCCTGAGACTAGGATGTCAGTATTGAATCTTAGATTTATTTCCAGTTGACTAATGCAAATGAGATCGGTGGTTCTCCCTTTCTGACCAAAGGGAGCATGAAAATTGGTCCTGGTGCTAAATATTTATGTCAGGAGGTAAATGTTAGTGGGAATTCGCCAGACAAGAAGAGTGGCCGAGAGCCTCCAGAGATGGGTGTCTGGTGGAGCTGGCACCTCGGGTGTCTCCAGCTCAGCTTGCCTTGGTGTTTTTCCTCATAGCAGCAGTGATAACCTCCATGCTCTTTGGGGTCATGGAGCACCAGACACCTCACCTGTCAGTCCTTCCACCTAAAACATCTCT
>NW_005276707.1:0-409 GCF_000412655.1 Myotis brandtii | reverse complement strand
ACCATGTTTCTCTATTATTAGATAGGATAGATATTTCCCCAGCAGCAAGAGGAAATGGATTGAAAGCATGTGATCAATAAAGAAAAACATAGGGAGATCTCAACTAGATAGGAGAAAGAGAGGAAAGAGAGAGAAATAAGAAAGAAAAGAAGAGAGTTGCCCCGCATTTTCCCATTATCTGGTTCCCACCTCTTCAGAGGTTGACCTCCATCCCATGTTCTTATAGATCCCCCTTGTTTTTGTTTAAAGTCACATGGCTACTGCATGGAGAGTCTTAAGTCAGAGCTGGTAGGTCCGTGCTACTTGCCAACAAGGATTAGCTTAGGCTGTGAGCTCCTCTTTCTCCTTGTCCCTCCACATGCCCGTGTCATCCCCGCTCGTGTGGGTGCACTGGGCTGTGTGCAGAAGA
>NW_005276706.1:0-409 GCF_000412655.1 Myotis brandtii | reverse complement strand
CAGAAACACAGAAGCCCCTCCAGAATCACAGGCTCGGCATTTCTACTAGAGCCCATTTTCTGTGTCCTGCCAATCAGCACACATTCAATGGGTCCTGCTCTCTGGTGCCAGCCAGCCTCAGCCCCACCCTGAGTTCCTGGGGCTCCTGCCCGGAGCACTCCCTTCTTGTTAAAAGATACATTGGCAACTGGCCTTTGTTAAGAATGTTCAGATGCAACCATGAGGTAAAGAGAGACCTAACAGAGGCTCTCGCTCCTGATGTTACTTTTATAAATATATGAATACAAGGAAACAAAGGGAAAAGAACATAAAAGAAAAAATTTGTTAAAACTGGTTCCCAGAACAGCATCTGCAGGTAGATGCTTTCTTAAACCATGTCTCTCTGATGCATGTTTCCAACACGTGCCAA
>NW_005276705.1:0-409 GCF_000412655.1 Myotis brandtii | reverse complement strand
ATTTCCTTTGGTTATATACCCAGAAGTGGAATTGCTGGATTGTATGGTAGATCTATTTTTAAATTTTGAAAGAAACTCTATATTGTTTCCCATAGTGGTTGGAACTAAAGTTTCTAGGATTTTACTAAACTGTTAGTATTCTAAGTTCTCACAGACTCCTTTTGGTTTTTTTAAAAAAAGGCTGATAGAATTTAAAATAATTTTGGAAGGCATTTTGGAGGAAGGATTTGAGGTAAAAGATTTACTTTGGGGTGTGCATTCTCTCAGACACCCCCTACTTGTGATTAGGGCTCTTTATATAAACAGAACAACTATAGGATGGGCAGTCCACTCACATGTGCGCGCACACACACATCTTCCCTTGGTGAAGATGTCCATCTGTGCTCTGTCTTGCCCACTGTCAGCACCT
>NW_005276704.1:0-409 GCF_000412655.1 Myotis brandtii | reverse complement strand
TACATGATAGGTCTGTATGACTTCTTTTGCTCAAAATTATGTTGTGGATATGCATCCATTATGTTGTGTATAGTTGTAAATCATTCACTCCCATTATTTTATAATGCTTTACTCTGAAAATATAATTTACTTGTGTATACTACTGTTGGTAAAATGTGGTCATTTTCTAACTTTTGGCTTTTACTAATAGTGGTAAATCTAGCAAATGACTTTTGATGAACATATATACATGTTTCTGTTGGGAATACATTCAGGAGTAAAAATACTTGACTATACAACATGCATGTGTTCAACTGTCAGTTTTTTTCCCCCAAGTGATTTTAGCAATTTACATTGGTACCAGTAGTGTTTGAGAAATTGGCTGATTTATCTCTTGTTCAAAAAAGAATATTGTGTTTTTTTTCTTTTT
>NW_005276703.1:0-409 GCF_000412655.1 Myotis brandtii | reverse complement strand
GGACTAGCAATGGTAAACAGCTATAGAGAAGGTTGTCAAAGAGAGCAGTATTGCAGTGTGAGCTCTCAGAGGTGGGGTATTCCAGAGGATAACAGGAGCAAGGTGGAAGCTGTGGGAGTGGAAGTCAAGAGGAAAGAAAGTCACAGAGTTAAAGTTGAGGCAACATGAGGTGAAAATATTGCTTTGGTCATCCACATGATCATCTCAGCTTCCCCGTATGACATCAAGACTTGGGGCAGATATAATACTGAACAAGCTGGTAAGTATTCAAGGAGCATGGGATTGGTCAAAATGAAAGGAGACAGCAAGGAGAGGTCAGAGGTAAGACTTTTACACATTTCTTAAGGAATCATGCCATGAAGGTCGACCAATAGTTCCTTCAAGTGAAACATCTTGCTGTTCCTCTCAG
>NW_005276702.1:0-409 GCF_000412655.1 Myotis brandtii | reverse complement strand
CAAGTTCAGTATGGCTAGAGTGGAGAAATTGAGGAGGGAGATTAGTAGAGAATTAGGTCAGAGAGGTAACTAGGGGCCAAGTCACCTAGGGCCCAGTGTACTCTGTAGGTGTAAGAGGTTTTTGACATCTACAGAGTGATATGATCTGATTTATTAGTGACTTGATAATACAGCTTCTGTGTGGAAAATAGACTGTAGGGTCATTAGACAAGAAGGAGGCAGAACAGTTAGGAAGCTCATGCATTACTCCAAATGAGAAAGGAAGGGGACTTGGAGTAGGCTGGTGATGGTAAAGGCAGAGAAGAGGTCATATTGGGATATGTTTTGAAGGTATAGCTGATGGGATTTGCTGATGGCTTGAATGTTGAGTGTGAAGATATGACATCAAAATTTTTTGGCATGAACCCAG
>NW_005276701.1:0-409 GCF_000412655.1 Myotis brandtii | reverse complement strand
AAAGATTTACACTCAATCAACATCAGAGTGTTCACACTGGAGAAAAGCTGTGCTTCCGTGAACAATATAAATTACATTCTCTGTTCACAGTAGGTATTACATAAGACTCAGCGATGTTTAGGGTAACTTCTCTCCATGTTCTGCAATGGAGCCGTGTGCTATGATGTAGGAAATTTCATAGGCTGGTGTCATTTGTTGTAAGATTCTGAGGTGGAGCCACTATTGGGACAGAAACACTGTTTCAATAGTGAGTGGAAGAGACTTCAGTAAATTATATGAAAAGTGCCTCTTCTCAATGTAAATTCACAAATATTCCAGGGCCTAGGGCTTGTGTGATCTTTGTGTGCAGACATTCTCAGGACTTTTAAATCTGTTTCACTGTAGCTGAAGTCATTGGCAGAAAAAATAA
>NW_005276700.1:0-409 GCF_000412655.1 Myotis brandtii | reverse complement strand
TTCCTAGGAGAGGGGCTAGCTAATTCTAATAGTTGGTTCTAATATAGTGCCTGAATGAGGAGCCTCTTTGTCCGAAAAGGGACTTTCTTGATGGAAGTCCCAGCATGCAAATGTATGGTTAAATGGCCAGCTAGGTAGATGCACAGATGGATGAATGATAGAAGGAGAGGGAATAAGACAGTCTTGCTTGCTATATGATTGAATTTTTAGAGACTGAATGGAAGCCATCGCCTCATTACCAAAAAAGGCGTGCTAGGAACTGCTAACTGCTAACATTTATTTATTGAGCGCTTCCTGTATGCCAAGCACTGTTCCAAGCTCTTTTCTGTATTAACTCACGAATCATTCTATGAGATGAATATGGTAACTATCACCCCCATTTTACAGATGAGGAAACTGAGGCACAGAA
>NW_005276699.1:0-409 GCF_000412655.1 Myotis brandtii | reverse complement strand
TTGTCCCAGTTTTGCCCTTTGCTGGGGCTTTCCACCCTAGTGGCCTTCTGTACCTGGCCCATCATCCCTGCGCTGCTCATGTCTAACTGCCCACCACACTTACTTAGGAGTTTTCACATCGGTCCTAGTTCTTTCCAGATATTTAGAATTAAACATCATTTGCATCATTAAGGAGCTGTAAAATGGGAAATACAACTACCCCAACACAGAGCTTAAATTAATTGTAAGGATTAACTTCATGTGAAAAGAGTTCTTTGGTTCGTTGCGCTTTAAATAGGGTCTTGGGCTGTATGTAATATTTAAATTCATTCTTTTCAGTGTAAATATCTGATGTAGGGTCTCTCCCTAATTTGGGTTCCTTTTCAAAGCTCCCCTATCTAAATCAAATTCGTTTCCTTAAAAAAAAAAA
>NW_005276698.1:0-409 GCF_000412655.1 Myotis brandtii | reverse complement strand
AGGAGGGGTGAGGGAGCTCTGGGGATCTCTTCTAACAGCAGTATTTCCATTCGTGGGGGCTCCTCCTCATGACCTAACCATCACCCCAAGGTCCCACCTCCTAATACCATCACATGGAGCATGGGGATCCCAACCTGTGAATTCTGAGGGACACAAACATTCAGGCCAGAGCACCACTGTGAGCCCGGAAGAGGGATCTCACAAGACCCCGATTTCGCCAGGACCCTGATCTTGAACTTCCCAGCCTCCAGCTTTTATTAGTGACCCATTCCATGTATGTTTGCTATAGCAGCCCAAACAGACTAAGGCATTCACTCTGCCTTTCCCTGGCTCAGAGGGGAGCCTGGCCACGTCACTGTGATACATGGGAGGCAGCAAATCGGACCCTCTGTCCCCTCCCTCCCAGGAC
>NW_005276697.1:0-409 GCF_000412655.1 Myotis brandtii | reverse complement strand
CCTTGTCCCACTAAGATAAATAAGTTTACAAATCCTAAAATAATTTCAAACAACCATTTCTCTCTCTTTATCCCATGGAGTAATCAGCAGAGGTTTAGACATATTTTCTTGTCAGACTTTTGTGAGTCATCTTATTATGATGCAATGTTTGGCCCATCCCCACCCCAAGCTGAAAGAGCTACAAAAGACCTAGATTGCCTGAGCTGTTTAGATTATCTGTAAACATATTTTCCTCTTGACTATATGTGCATCCATTTAATTCATAGACCTATACTCAAGTGTTTCCATTTTATAAACTTTTATATATTCTTCTAAGCGTCAAATATATGTAGGATATGCTTATGTGCAACAGGACGCAATGCTGCATCTAGGAATGCTAAAATGAGTAGGATTGTGACACAATGGCCAA
>NW_005276696.1:0-409 GCF_000412655.1 Myotis brandtii | reverse complement strand
CATACCTAGACAATGCCTGGCATTAGTAGGCACTCAAGAAAAATAGAAGTAATTATCTAAATTGGTCTTCAGCTGTTGTACTGTAGTATACATCTCTTGCTTGTTTAACTTAGCTTTAAACCGTCCTTCTTCTGATAAATTCAATTTTCCTTTGAGTTATTCTTGCTCTCAGGCCATGTGATTCTTCCAGAACTAAACAGAGTTCTTTTCCAGAAATGAGCACATGACCTAAAATTAATCAACCAGTGAATGGTTGAAAGATGGGCATTTAGGAAGTTACCCCACCCCCCACCCCACCCCCAGGACTTCAAGGAATGGAACTAACTTCATTTGAAAACCAAAGTGAAGAGATTTCAGTGTGACTGACCAAGTTCCATGCAGTAACATTGCTGCCATTAGAAATTTGACT
>NW_005276695.1:0-409 GCF_000412655.1 Myotis brandtii | reverse complement strand
GAACTGCGGGCGGGAGTGAGGGCTTCAGGGCCGCCCCGGGAGGGTCCCGCGCCCCAGCCCATCTTCCTGCCACCCAGTCTCCTTCCTTACCCGAAGGGCGGCCACGGCGGAAGGGAAGCCGTGCACTATGAGCACCATCTCCCTGGGGAAGAGAACGAGGGCGTGGCCCGTGAAACGCCCCGCCCCCCCCGCTCCACCCGTGTCAAGCCCAATCCCCTCGCCACGGTTCGCCTTCAGTCCTGCCTGAGAGTGGAGTCCTCACCGCGGGCGTCAAGCTTTGTCCACGAGGCGCTGCCCTCCTTAGAGGCCCGCCCCTCGCACCTGCCTCCTCGGCTCCGCCTCCGGTCACCGGGACTTAACTGCCTTCCCAGGTTCAATCTTCCACCCAGCCTGGCTCACCAACCCCTGT
>NW_005276694.1:0-409 GCF_000412655.1 Myotis brandtii | reverse complement strand
AATGCTCTAACCAACTGAGCTACCTAGTCATGGCCAATACACACATTTCTTTACTGAATATGTCAGTCACTTCCTTGCATTTTTATAAAAGTGCAACAAGAAAACATTTAAGGGTTTTTAATGGGGAAATTACATGTCCAATTTATGTTTTTAAAAGGCCTGTCCACTGTATGAAGAATGGATTAGAAGTATGCAAGAACAGGAGCCAGGAGACATGCAGTATGAAAATGATATAGCTAGGATTAGCATGACAGAGCTGCTTCTGCCTGGTCCTGCTTCTGCAAGGCCGCACTTCACAAAGAGGTTTCCTCTCCTCCATTTATTTCCACCTTGGATTCAATTATTGGCTCAACTTCTCTAACTTTTTAAAAAATGTATTTTATTTATTTCAGAGAGGAAGGGAGAGGGA
>NW_005276693.1:0-409 GCF_000412655.1 Myotis brandtii | reverse complement strand
AAAAAGGTGCTCTTGTCTCTATCAAACAGATTTGTTTTTGCTTCTTCTTAAACTTCATACAAATGGGATCTTACACTAGATACCCTTCTGTGCCTGGCTTTTTCATCTAGTAACAAATCTAGGATTTATGCATGTTTTTGTATATATCAGTAGCTTATTCTTTTCATTGTTGTGTAGAATTTCATTGTAAGAATATATCACAATTTATTTGCCCATTTTACTGTTGATGAGTTTTCAGTTTTGGGAAACTAGAAATAAAAATTGAGCATTACTTTTAAAGAGACATTTTAATAATATCCTCCATCAACAAGTTTTGTAGTGATGTGTGTTCTAACTTTCTTCTTGCTCAAAATTGAGTAGAATTCAGGAAGCCTTTATGTTCTCTAAGCATTTTGTTTTTCTTTTCTTT
>NW_005276692.1:0-409 GCF_000412655.1 Myotis brandtii | reverse complement strand
CGACGCTCTATCCGCTGAGCCAAACCTGTCAGGGCTCAGTTATTACTTTTATAACCAAACTATCCAATTTTCCAATATTTTTTAAATAACTCTGCTAAGCTGCAAGCTGCAAAGTATTCCAGTATATATCAAAATGCGTCAAATGAAATAGCAAAAAAAATTTTTTTTACCACATTTCAAATTATTATAAAGTTAACCTTTACTAGTGCCATTTCCACCTAACTTGAACAAATTAATTTTTTTATTTTGACATCATTCATCTGGTGTGTAGGACTGAAAGGGCAGGGGAGAAGAGGATTATTGCAGTTGGTAGTTTCTAAACTTTATATTTGATGTGAGAAACATTTGACTGTATGTATCAAAGGATAGATGTGCTTCTATATATCTTTGATTTTGCAATTGATGCTTA
>NW_005276691.1:0-409 GCF_000412655.1 Myotis brandtii | reverse complement strand
CCCAGTGCACAAATTTCATGCACTGGGCCTTTAGTAATAAAATAAAATAAATTGGAGGAGACTATTAGAAAGTATAGAAATCATCCAGAACATAAATTTCCCAGTGAAAAGAGGAAAACTCAACATAATATTTTTCTAAGTCTAGTGTCAAGTTATAAAAATTGGCCTTTTTCACACCTAAGATTGTTTCTTGCCCAAGCTATTTCACAATTTCTTTTAGTTCAAAAGTTGTTAAAATGTGATTTCTTTCTGTCTAAAGTTTTGTATATTCTTATTGTTTTATTCTTCCCCAATATCCCCTGATTCCTTCTGCTTTTTTTTTCTCTATTGATTAAGGTATTACATTTGTGTCCTTAACCCCCCAATGCCCCTCCACCTCCCTGCTCATGCCCTCACCCCCCTAGTGTCT
>NW_005276690.1:0-409 GCF_000412655.1 Myotis brandtii | reverse complement strand
ATTACTTCTGTTAAAAGGGATCCTTTGTGCAAGGGGCCAATGCAGCTGCAGAAAAACCAATTACTAGTAAGAGGCTATTGTAACAATCAAGGGGAAACATGATGGTGACTAGGACCAGAGGGCTAGTGGTGGAGGGGTCAGAAGTGGTGATATTCTGGATATAAATGAAGTAGGATTGTTATTAGCAAGCAATTTCAGCTCAATAACAGAAAGACCTTTTTAATAGAGTATTTATAATCCCCAATAAAGTATCAAGCTTTCTGTGCCTGAAAATAATCAGGAAGAAGCCTGATAGGCATCCATCAGAGATACTGTAGAAAGGTTTCCTATGTTGGGAGAAACTTGGTTGGCTACATAAGAAAATGTTATGTGATAACTGAGTTAAGGCTAAAGAGAACAAATAGAGTTG
>NW_005276689.1:0-409 GCF_000412655.1 Myotis brandtii | reverse complement strand
AGGGTGCAAACCGGGCTGAGTGACCTCCCCTCACCTCCGCCCCCGCTGCTGTGCTGAATTTCATGCACCAGGCCCCTAGTTTAAAATAAAAGGGAAACTTCATGGGTGAAGGCAACATCCATGCTTATGTAGTAGCTTTGTTATGCACCTGGCCAAATAGTTATTTGTGATGGATGTATTTGAAATAAAAGCTTATTCAAACACATTACTGTATTTTATACCTAATTTCCAGATTTCAGTATTGTATTTAGCTGAGCATCCAGAAAAACTATCATAGTTACTTAAAAAATTTGATTACCAAATATCTATCTGCCAGAGGAATCTACTTGGAAATATACATGATAGGTTCAGAGACAGAAAGAGACAGTGAGTTACCATTTATATGACATTCTGAGCTAAAGATGAGGTA
>NW_005276688.1:0-409 GCF_000412655.1 Myotis brandtii | reverse complement strand
GACCTAGAATCAGGCTCTTAACCAAAGGCTAATATAAGACTAACAGGACCTATAAATGGCAAGTTGTAATTATTTTATTTATATCATCATTAATATAAGATATAGCTCACCAAAATATAAGCTTTCCCTCTCAGTATTCTTTACCTCTGTAGTTTCATTGTTCTCTTCTATTTGCAAGAATGGTGTGTCAGGTCAGATGTACATTGAAGGACTGACCAGCCAATAGCAATGTATATTTTTATATTCACCTGATTGAATTAAACTGTGGTTTTGAATTCTGTGGTTTTTGGGTTAGAAATAATTGTTACCATTCTCTAAACACCCTTTTAAATTCTGATTTTAGGCTTTCTTTCTTCTCTTTTAATGAGTTAGTGGTGAATTTTCAAGAAAACAGTTCAAATAAAACATT
>NW_005276687.1:0-409 GCF_000412655.1 Myotis brandtii | reverse complement strand
ATCCCAGTAGGGGGTGTGCAGGAGGCAGCCGATAGATATTTTTCTCACCAATGTTTCTGTCTCACTATCCCTCTCCCATTCTCTTTCTCTAAAAAACCAATGAAGCATATTTTTAAAATATGTACCAAGATGTGAACAATAATATAAATGCAGCTGCTGTCAAATGGAGCCGGAGCTGCCGGGCCAGAGGAACTGCCTTGCGTGTCTTAGGCCTCAAACCGTGGAATGTCACAAACTGGGCGAAATGGCCTCTGAACGGGGCTGAGGAACATTGTGTCTCAAAAGCACTGTTTGCAAAGAGGACAAGAGGCAGACATGACTCCTGGACTGGGGACCACTGGGCGAAAAGTTAGAAACTTTGTTTAGAATTAGCGTCACTGCGTTCTGGCATCTGCACCGATAGAAACGC
>NW_005276686.1:0-409 GCF_000412655.1 Myotis brandtii | reverse complement strand
AGAAGGGTGGCCCCTCCATCGGCAAACACACCCAGCGGGTAGAGCTTTTGCATGGCATACTCTATCCGCGGGATGGAGAAGGGAATGACCTGTGGAGACAGAGGCTGAGTCAGGGCCTGGAGCTTTTCCCACCCAGCTCTGTTTTCTCTCCGCATCCCTCAGGATCTAAGGAGAGAAAATCACGTCACTCCTCATCTCCTTCTACCTCAGCTCCTCAGCAGGGCAGGGGAGGCCTGTGGGTGGGTGCCATGCCCACTCCCTCATAGGGATGTGATGGGAATTCGACCAGGCCCTATTTCCTGCCTGCTCCACTGTGATCCAGCCTCAGACCAAATGCTTTACACATGTGACCTCACTGACCAGTAACCTGCACAGCTGCCCCATGTGGTAGAAAACTGAGGCTCAGGGT
>NW_005276685.1:0-409 GCF_000412655.1 Myotis brandtii | reverse complement strand
TGGGTGGTGGGGGGTTGGTGAGTGGAGTGTTGTCTAATGGGAGTGGGGGTTGGAGTGTTTTTCTAATCGTGGTGGGGTCTTGGTCTAATGGGTGTTGGGGGTCATGGAATGAGTTGGGGTGTGGGCTGTGGGGTCTTGGTCTAATGGGGTGAGATGGTAGGTGCATAGGGGGTGGAGGTGGGGTCTTGGTCTAATGGGGTTGAGATGGTAGGGTCATAGGGATGGGATTGTGGGTGGGGTCTTTGTCTAATGGGGGTTGGAGGGGTGGTGGGGATTTGGGGAATGGAGTCTTGGTCTAATGGAAGTGGGGGTTGGAGTCTTGGTCTAATGGGGGTGAGATGGTATGGGCATAGGGGATGGGGGGGTGGAGTGGCATCTTGGTCTAATGGGAGTGAGATGGTTGGTTCAT
>NW_005276684.1:0-409 GCF_000412655.1 Myotis brandtii | reverse complement strand
ATATATATGAATATGACTGAAAAATACTAATTTCTTTTGGTATTTAAAATAAATTTGGTGTAAAATCAAGGAACCAGGTAATAGGGCATTGATAAATAGAGTTGGTGTTCAAAATTCTTACATTGTCTAGGGATAGTATAAATTACAGATTATATATGAACTCTAGTAAATGGTAAATGCATATTATAGTCTTCAGTAACCACTAAAATGGGTAAAGGTTATAACTTATGAGTAAGTAGAGGAAAAATGGGGAAAAAATACCCAAATAAACAGAAGACCAGAAACAAGAGAAAAATAACATCCTATATAATAAAAGCCCAGCTACCGAAATGGCGGAATGACCAGAACGACCAGAGACCAGAACGACTGCAGCCCCTCGCCCAGGCCTGCAAACCACCTGTGACCTCTC
>NW_005276683.1:0-409 GCF_000412655.1 Myotis brandtii | reverse complement strand
CCTCTGACGCGCACAGGAGCGGGGCCTCTGCGATCCTGGGTCAGGCCGTGGTTTCCCAGATGCGGCGCCAAAAGCACAGCAACCGAAGGAAAACTAGACACATGGGCGAGGTCAGAATGTACAGCTTTGTGCTGCGAGGGGCACCGACAGGAGAGTAGAGACAATTCACCGGGTGAGAGAAACACTTGCGAATCACACATCTGAGGAAGAACTTTACCCAGGTTCACAGAACTCTTATAGCTCACACAACTCCTAACAACGAGAAGACCGACGCCAACTTGAAAACGGGCAAAGGGCCTGCGTGCACAGTCCCGGCGTGTCTCCTGCTTCCACGTGTTCGGCCAGGACAGACCCAGGGTCGCCCTTCTCCCAGCCTCGGCCCCTGTCCCGCGTGGCGCCCAGTCCCCAC
>NW_005276682.1:0-409 GCF_000412655.1 Myotis brandtii | reverse complement strand
ACTGTCAGTCTAGTGATTGTGCCTTGGTGGGTATTATCTGCGTTTTCTCTATGGCTCCTTTTAAGACAACTTTGTCTTCAGAGATCTGCCGTCCCACTACGCTCTAAAAGGTTATGTATGCTTTTTAAAAATTTGTCTGCTTTTTACACACTGCTCCCAGTATCTGTGGATGCATGTTTCTCATCTTATTTGAAAAAATCCTCAGCCATCTATTCCTTATTGTCTCACCCCATCCTACGTTTCCTTTCCCTTTGTGACTCTGAATCAACTTGGTAGGCTTGTTATTCTGCCCTCCATACTATTAACCATCTCCTTATATATTTGTGCTCTATTGTCCGAAACTACTTTAGTTCAGTTTTCCAGTTCATGAATTCATCCATTACAAATGAGCATATCCATTAATTTTTTT
>NW_005276681.1:0-409 GCF_000412655.1 Myotis brandtii | reverse complement strand
TAAAAATTAAGGTTCAACCCAATGGACTGTCTCTAAGATCCTGTCTGGTTCTAACAGTCTGTGAAAGGTGTCTTACCCAAGGTTTAGTAAACAAGAGCCTGCCTTTCTGAAATACTCTTTTATGGATGGGTTCTCCTCTTAGAGCTTTGTGATGAGGTCAGTTTCCAAACATGTGTATCCCAAATGTTAATTCTTGGACATCCCCAGTTATCTAGTTTATCAAGGTTTCCTATTATCTAAGATTTAAGAGAAATTTGGTTCAAACCACTACCCATTCCACACATGGTGAGTAGTTCAGTGGCACTGAGAGGGGGGCACATTTTCCTAGTTGTCTCTGGCTCCATTTCTGTTGATTCTCAAAATCCACCATATGTTTTCACCTTGGGCATCTTCTATCCCTTTTTCTGGA
>NW_005276680.1:0-409 GCF_000412655.1 Myotis brandtii | reverse complement strand
GCTCAACCACTGAGCCACGCTGGCCGGGCAGGAACTGCCAGTGGAAGGAAACCTAGGTTTACACTAATACTAACAGCCACGCTCATGCTGTTACTAACAATGAGAGCAAACATTCGCACCTCCAAGGCGGGGTAGGGGGCGCGGCGCGCAGGCCCTGCTCTAGTCCTGGGATAACCCCCAGGGAGCTGCTGCTCCTGCCCTTGCTGTGCAGGGAAGAGGCCTGCAGCCCAGCGAGGAAAGCCGCCTTCTCAGGCCCAGCTGCTCCGTGGCTGAGCCGCCTCCAGGTCCAGGAGTGGCTCTGAGGGATGACCTCACCCCAGCACCTGCTTGCCCGTGTCCTCCCTGGCAGGTGCTCCTGCTCCCTGCCACATCCCCCGGAGCTGCTGCGCTTGCACAGCCGGGCTCGGCT
>NW_005276679.1:0-409 GCF_000412655.1 Myotis brandtii | reverse complement strand
AGATGAAAGCAACCCAAGTGTGTATTGACAGACAAAGAAATAAACAAAATGTAGCATATACATACAGTGGAATATTATCCAACCTTAAAAAGGAGAGAAATTCTGATACATGCTACAACATAAATAACACTTGAAACATGATGCCAAGTGAAATAAGCCTGTCAGAAAAGAATAGATTCTGTATAATCCCACTTACATGATATACCTGGAGTAGGCAAATTCACAGAAACAAACAATAGAAAGGTAGTTGCCAGGGGCTGCAGGGGAGGAGGAGGGGGAATTATTGTTCAACTAGAGGCCAGATGCATGAAATTTCTGCAAGGGGCTGGGCCCTCGTAGCTGCAACAGCTTGCCTTGGCCCTCACAGCCCCTGCTTCATCCGGAAGGTCGTCTGGAAGGACTTCTGGTC
>NW_005276678.1:0-409 GCF_000412655.1 Myotis brandtii | reverse complement strand
TATAATGAACCATTAAGTCACAAATATATCTCTTAATTTATTGAATAAAGTAATACAAACCAAAGCCAGCCCAAAATATTGGGACTTTTAAAAATCATGATTTAATTTTGGAGTAGGAGGAAACCTGTTTAATTTTTTTTCTTTTGACAACCAAATGTTTATAAAGATTGTGATGCATATTTAAGGTATCCAAAGCATTTTGATAATCATTGTTACTTACAGATGATGTGGTTTTGATTAAAACAATAAATGAAAATATGTTCCACCAGTCACTAGCCAATATTCACTATTCTTTCCTTGGATCCTGGAATAAAGCTACGTCCTGTGCATACAAGGATGGGTGAGGTCCCAGCTCTGCTTTTAATGTGTTCACAGTCTAGTGGGGAAGAAAGGTAAGTACACAAATAAT
>NW_005276677.1:0-409 GCF_000412655.1 Myotis brandtii | reverse complement strand
ACAGCTCCGTCCCGCGCTGAAGGGTGCCATTGTTTCCATTTCGCCGCAGAAGAAGGGGCACTGTGTGCGGGACGCCGGGGCTGCGGCAGGACAATGGTGAATGCCACGGCCGTGCGCGACGCCCGTCTTCGTGGTTGCTATTAACTGAGCGTCTGTCTACAGATAGAATGGGCTCCTTTCTTCTCGGTCCCAGCACAGGGCATGTCCCCCGAGAGATGTCACACGGCAGGAAGGCCGAGTCGCTGGGGTTCAAAGCCCAACCCCGAAGCCCAGAGTCGGGTGAGAGCAGCTACTTGTCCAAGTTCAGGCTTCTCTGCACGTCAGGAGGGACCAGGGGTGGTGGGCGCCTGGACGTGGCTGAGCTTGCACCCAGGACGCCCACCTCAGGGTGGTGTTGCTGACACACACA
>NW_005276676.1:0-409 GCF_000412655.1 Myotis brandtii | reverse complement strand
TGAAAGGCACGAGGTCTACAATTAAGTAATAAAAGAATTCTGAGCAGGACTATTAAATGACTGTTCTCAGAAAGAGAATATTCTATATCACCATTTCTCTATGACTCATCCCTTCCCAAATACCTTCAATTTTGAGCACTTAGTACTTTTTCCACTGAAAGAATGAAATGGTGGTCCCTCTTCCTGCCAAACTCCTGATCAGCTTTGTTCTGGATTTTGGAAAAAAGAAATCCTGTTTCCTGCCCTTGTTTCCTGGCTGCAGCCTCTGGTTCCGCCCACTTCTTGGTCTCACAGTGTCTATTTCCGCCTCAAGCTCTCTAACAAGCCCATAGATCACTTTTCTCATCCACAGTTACTAGTTAGTCATACAGATGTATCAGAGTGGAAAATAACTTCTCTCTTCCTTGGG
>NW_005276675.1:0-409 GCF_000412655.1 Myotis brandtii | reverse complement strand
TTGTAATGTTGGGGTAAGAACTAATCAAATGTAGTCATCAAATAAATGTGTGTGTTTTCCATAGAAATTCCATAGCCTGGGTAAAGGGCTGGAACAAATGTGGTGTAACACTTCATGTGCTATTTACTGGCAACATTCAGTTTAGATTGCCCAGATTCCAGTGTCTTCTGTGGTTAGGAGACTTTTGAAAGAATCTACTCAATTCAGAGTGTGAAAGTGCTACATTTAAAAAAAGAGTTTGCTAAACAGTTGCATAAGAGAGTTGAAGAAACTAGAGATACTTAGTCTGGGGAGCATGTCAGTTCCATTCAGGGATATAGGGTAGGATTGACATCATTAAATATGTCTTTTTAAAGTGGTACTCTGTCTGCAAGGTGGAGAACAATTGAGGGAGCCAAAGTAAAGATGG
>NW_005276674.1:0-409 GCF_000412655.1 Myotis brandtii | reverse complement strand
GGTAACAGGCGGGAAGCAGAATATTTGGGAACATTTGCAAGTAGGTAGGTGAAAACTTGATGATGGTCCCTTCTGGTTACTTTTATTTCCTCAGTGAAATGAAATTAGAGGCTACTTGTGGAGAGTGAGGAGGGGAGAGAGGGAGTGGAGATTTGAGGAGGTGTGAAGCAGCAGTCACCTAAGGAATGCGGTGTAATCGTGGGCAGAGCCCAGCATCCACTTGCAATCACACATTTACAGTGAGATCAGCCTGCATCCTCTGCATCCCTGAGTGCTCGTTTCCTGCTGATTTCAGTTCAGCTGCTTCCATGCAGGCTGAGAGCAGATGCAGAACTGGGTTAACAGGGTTAATATGTTGCCAGAAAATGTAAGTGTGAAGGATGGAGAAGGGGTAAATGGGCTCGAGGGC
>NW_005276673.1:0-409 GCF_000412655.1 Myotis brandtii | reverse complement strand
GAGGCAAAATGGGGGTCAAGAATGAGGTCATGGGAGCAGGGATTAAAATGGTGGGTGGGGGAGGGGAGGGTCAGGTGCAGGATCCAGCAGCTGGAGTTGGGGACGTTATGAGGGGAACTAGACAAGAGAGTCCAGCTCCCAGGTCACCAGCCTGAGCTGGGAAAACAGCCTGGGCCCGGAAGGTGACAGTTCCCCCTCCCAAGCACACTGGCCCCCTCTGCAAGGTTCTCTGTGCTTGGGGTGGGCTTCCCGCACTGTCGGAACCTGCGGTGGTTTTATTTCCTCCCTGGAGGGGGCTTCCTTGGGTGGAACTCCTATGCCCAGGACAAGGCCAAACACAACCGCTTGCAGTGGCCAGATCTGGACTTAGTGCCCATTAGGACATCCTTGGCATGCTGAGCAGTGAGAG
>NW_005276672.1:0-409 GCF_000412655.1 Myotis brandtii | reverse complement strand
TATCCTTTCTGATTGGTGTTTCTGGTTTCTTGGGATCCTAAGCCAAGGACAAGATCTAGTGAAGAACAGGGCTCTAAGGAGCTTGATCTTGTCATCTAGCATTCATGCAATAAAGGCACAAATCTCAATTCTACAGCTTAACAAATTTTCACATATGTATAAAAATTCAGATCAAGGTATAAAATACTTAATACATCCACAAAGTCCTCCTCATTCCCCTTCCCTGCCATTTCCTTCTTCAAAGTAACTACTAGTCTGACCTCTATCACTAGGAATTAATTTTCCCTGTTCTTGAACTTCATATATTTGAACTAACACAGTATATGATGAGAGGTAAAGAAGAAGATATGGGTGGCCAATTTGAGGAGTGTGAGCATAGGCCTAAAGATACTCAAATTCAAGTTATTTA
>NW_005276671.1:0-409 GCF_000412655.1 Myotis brandtii | reverse complement strand
CAGTAGGGGGTGTGTGGGAGGCAGCCAATTGATATTTTGCTTTCACATCTATGTTTCTGTCTCTCCCTCTCCCTTCCTCTCTCTAAAAAGTAAATAAAAGCAAATAAATAAGGGGAAAAAAACAGACAGTAACAAATGTTGATGACAATATAGAGAAATTGGAACCCTTGAGACTACTGGTGAGAATGCAAAATGGTGCAGCTACTTTGGAAACAAAGGTTAAGGATAAACATAGTTAGCAGAGACCCAGCCGTCCCACTCCTAGGTACAAACCCAAGAGAATGAAAAGGTGTCCACAAACACACACAAAAATGCTCATACTGGCATTATCATAAGGACAAATGTTCTTTAACTGATGAATGGACGAATAAAATGAGAATATTATTCACATAAAATGAGATTTACTCAT
>NW_005276670.1:0-409 GCF_000412655.1 Myotis brandtii | reverse complement strand
TATCACTGTAGTTTCAATTTACTTTTTCATGATGACTGAGGAAGTTATGCAGGTCATTATTCCAGTTATCTGTTGTATAACAAATCATCTCAAATTCTGGCATCCAAGTTGGCCTCTTCTGACACAAGCAAAGGTAGAGAGGGCTGCTTTGTTACCACAGGGTAGTGAATGGAATTCTAGTGACGCTAGATGGTGTGGAGGTGGACTCAGTACTACTGAATGGGAATGAAACCCACCTCCTTGCTTGGTCTTCTCTGATACCACCTAGGCTGGCCTGGGGGGCAATGGGTACTTTCCCTTTCCACTTTCCAGAGTCTTCTTACGTTTATTTTACATATAAAGCCTAGGGTTTCCCTGTGCGTAGTAAGAAGAGTAAGGAGAAGGGTACCTATTCCCTCCTAATCAGTCA
>NW_005276669.1:0-409 GCF_000412655.1 Myotis brandtii | reverse complement strand
CTGGGAATTGAGCCCGCAACTCCAGCAGGTGCCTGGACCAGGAATCAAACCAGGCTGGGCAAGAGTTATTTCATTTATAAATGTCCTGTTTAGCATCTATGTGCAAATTGGTAGAAATTAGGTAAAAATGTGTTTAATCTATGCAAAAAAAACTGAAAGATGAAGAAAAGAGATAAAAATTGATGCATGAGAGCATAGGAGTTATGAATGATCTAGGCTTTTAAATATATTGTTTTCCCATGAAAAAAATGTTATTTCAGATCTGATCAAGCCCATCCCATTTTTCTTAGGATATGAATATTGGCTTTGATAATATTTAAATTCAGCAATTATTCAATACACACCTCCTGTGCTTAATTTTGTAGAGACATAAAATCTATACTAATAAAGGGGTAATATGCTAATTAGA
>NW_005276668.1:0-409 GCF_000412655.1 Myotis brandtii | reverse complement strand
TTTTTTTTATGGTTTTTAAAAGAAGCATTTTATGCTACTCTGATGGAAACCTTCAACAGTAGTAGCTTCTGTCCAATAAAGGCCATGATGAGTGAAACAATAAGTCTGAAGCAAAGGGAAAGGGGGAATTATTTTGTTGTAATAGGCAACACACAGTGAAAACAAGAGACTATTGAAATTTAAAAGAATAATCTATATTTATTCTAGTAAAGAGTTTCCTCATGTCAGCACTTTAAATACCACTGAAAAATGCTGACGATTATTAAGTGAATGTTGCTATAAAAAATTAAATCTCCCAATTAATGGGTTTCATAGATGTTTCCGCTCCTGGGTTAAACACGCACAGGAACATTTCAGATACTCTGTCAGGATCTTCCCAAGTGTGCAGGTAGGGAAAATATCTATACTA
>NW_005276667.1:0-409 GCF_000412655.1 Myotis brandtii | reverse complement strand
TTAGTTGGGAAGCTAAACAGATGAATCATTTGAGAACAACATATGAGAGTGAATACAATGAACATAAAACTATGTTGTATGGCCTAATTAGAAGTGCACATGCAATTCTAAAGCTTTCAGTGATTCTCTTCTCCCCAAGTTACAAAAGGAGTCATAATTTTTAAGGTTGAATTGAGACATTAAGATGAATAAGGTTCTTCATTTTATGAAGAAAAACTCTCATTTCTTGATTTTAAACAAGGCATAGCACATCAAATTTACTGAGCCCTAGAAATATTGCAACTGCAGACTTTTTAAAGCCTTGTTGCATTTAGGCAACTATAGACATGGACCATGCTTGCCCCAGAGGCCACAATGCAGCCAAGCAGATAGATGAGCTAGAGCAGGGGTGGGCAAACTTTTTGACTCG
>NW_005276666.1:0-409 GCF_000412655.1 Myotis brandtii | reverse complement strand
ACATCATTCTGACCCTGAGCCACTTCTGCAAACTGAATGCCGATAACAAATGTAGCCTTTCTGGTCCCCTCACTCATTTACAGAAGACACTTCCTGAGGGTCTTGCCTGAGCCAGGGCCACGCTGGGCGGGGAGAGAGGACTAAGTCTCTCTCTGAGCTCTAGAACTCATTTCGGCAAGATCAGTGATGGAGAGAGCACAGGACCAGCTGCTATTTACTGAGCGTGTTCTGTGTGCCGGCAGTTTTCTAAGAACTTCATGTGGGTGAGCTCCTTGAATCTGTGACAGGGTCCTATTGGAGGTAGACACTGGTTGTTCCCATTGCACAGCTGCAGAGAATTACGTGGCTTGCCAAGGCCCCAGGACAATACAGGGTAGAGACAGGATTCGAAGGCAACTAGACCCCAGCT
>NW_005276665.1:0-409 GCF_000412655.1 Myotis brandtii | reverse complement strand
CGTCCACCATCACTGGAGTGTCCTTTCTCTCAGGCCCCAGAGCTTACTTCCCACACAAATATTGATCTTTGGCATGATTAATATTGCTATTTGTATTAACAATGAATTTGTTCACCAAAAATTAATTAGCACAGGAAGACTGCACGTTATTAGGGGGCCTCATTAATTTCACCAAGTTTATTTAAATGACAGCAGGATATCAAGTCAATACTGATGACTAATTAATAAACACATTGGATTACCTTAAAGCACAGGGAAGAGGTGACACAAAGGCTGTGGCAGAGGGAGGGGGCGGGGAGATTGACAGTTTCTGGTGAGCTGAGGTGGCATCTCCTCTCTGAAATGCAGTGGCCCAAAGTTCAGGAGCTCTAGGCCTGATGTGCTAGGTAGGTGGCCTTGCTGAGTTAGG
>NW_005276664.1:0-409 GCF_000412655.1 Myotis brandtii | reverse complement strand
AAACGTTTCTTTCAAAGATGTGGATTTTCCATAAATGCTCATTATTGGTACTTGCCTTCCCACAGCCATTCTGCTGCCTCTAGGCCTCAGTGGAGGCCACGGTGACGCCTGTGATGGTGCTCTCCTCAGTTAGATTTCGGCACGGCCTTCCCAGCGCTGGGTGGGCAGGCTGTGACCCAGTGAAAAACGCTCTATAATTAACCGCGGGCATCAGAGTGCTCAGGGCAGAGGCATGGCGTTCACATCTTCTGCCTCTTCGCTCTCACTGAGCTGCAGGTTGCTGACGTCATCCTACAGCAAACAGGGAGTTCTCAGGTGCTGCTGACGTTACCAGCACCATTCTGATGGCTTTCATTGAAAATGGAGCGGGTGCAGCCGGCGTGGCTCAGTGGTTGAGCGTCGACCTGTG
>NW_005276663.1:0-409 GCF_000412655.1 Myotis brandtii | reverse complement strand
AGGAGGAAGAGCGGGAAGAGGAGATGAGGGTCCTGACACTTCCCCTGCAAGCATACCGTGCCATGGAGAAGATGGAGGAGTTTGTGTATAAGGTCTGGGAGGGCCGCTGGAGGGTCATCCCATACAGTGTGCTCCCTGACTGGCTGAAGGACAACGATTACCTGCTTGACGGCCACAGGCCCCCCATGCCCTCCTTCCGGGCCTGTTTCAGGAGCATCTTCCGCATCCACACAGAGACTGGCAATATCTGGACCCATCTGCTTGGATTTGTGCTGTTTCTGTTTCTGGGAATCTTGACCCTGCTGAGGCCAAACATGTACTTCATGGCCCCCCTGCAGGAGAAGGTGGTGTTTGGGATGTTCTTCCTGAGCACGGTGCTCTGCCTCAGCTTCTCCTGGCTCTTTCACAC
>NW_005276662.1:0-409 GCF_000412655.1 Myotis brandtii | reverse complement strand
TGATTGTAAAATAAAGTCCATGATAATAGCATGGATTTATTTAGATTGTGGTGAGGATGTTAAAAGTTTAAAACTAACAAATGCTGAGCATATTTTTTGACAAATAGTAAGACCTCAGTAAATTTAAGCTATTATATATGAAAAAAAATGGCTCTGAAAAATAAATCCTACTCTGAAAAGACAGTATTGATATGCCATCATTGAAGAAAATTAAGACTTTGGAGGCTGTAAGAACAGAATTAGAAATAATGAGATGCAAAATTATTTTTAAAATTGCTTAATATTTAAAGTTTCAATATATTATATCATTAAGGTAAAAAGGAGCATGAATTTCTATATGTCCATATTTTGACCTGTTTGTGATAGTGTAGCCCTTTTATTTTTTAATATATTTTTATTGATTTCAGAG
>NW_005276661.1:0-409 GCF_000412655.1 Myotis brandtii | reverse complement strand
AGCATTCTTGCTCACTAGAGACTGAGAGGGACCCCATGGAGAGCGATGGTGACCTCAGGGTCAGAATTCAGATGGGAGGTCAGGAGCTGTAGAAAGGGATCAAGGATGCTTTGGGACAGTCTGGCTGAGAAGGGGAAGAGGAAGAGAGGTTGTGAGGAGAGATGGGGTCAGGGGAACATGTTTCCTGTTTGCAAGATGGGGAAACCAGAGTTTGTTGGTCCTGGTGGGGCAGGAGTGGCAGCGGGTAGGGGTGTGGATGGGTGGGGACTACGGGGGGAACAGGAAGTGGATTCTCTCTCAGAGGGATCTTGGGTGGTAACTGACTACAAGAATAGCAATAGCCCGGCTGGCGTGGCTCAGCGGTTGAGATTGACCTATGAACCAGGAGGTCACGGTTTGAATCTCAGTC
>NW_005276660.1:0-409 GCF_000412655.1 Myotis brandtii | reverse complement strand
CAGCAATTGCAGTTAAATATATATTTGTTTCACCAGACCCAAGAGAGTCTTAATTTGAGTTTCTTTAGCTCTGCATTAGGATGTTTTTGCTTTCTAGAATATCAGTTATAGCCACCACATTTTTATTTCACAGGCAGAGACTCTGTTAGAAATTTGCAAGTAGCAATTTATGGGAATGATATCTGGTTACAACGCTTGCATATGATGTATTCTCCATGATATATGTACTTTCTTTGGTACTTGCCTGTGTAATAGTCATAGAACTATAAATAATATTGCTTGACTATGTGAAGCACAATGTGAGCAGAGGAGGGAGAATGAGCTCTTTTGCAGACCTTTCCTGCCATCAGGTTGCAATTATCATTAAACTGCCCTTTCTGCCCAGCTGGTGTGGCTCAGTGGTTGAGCA
>NW_005276659.1:0-409 GCF_000412655.1 Myotis brandtii | reverse complement strand
AGTCAAATTTATAGAGACAGAAAGTAGAATAGTGGTTCGCAGGGGCAAGGAGGAAGGGGGAAGAGGGGATTAGTGTTATACGGGCACAGCTTTCAGTTTGGGATGATGATAAAGTCCTAGAGATGGATGGTGGTGATAGTTGCCCACCAATGTGAATGTACTAAATGCCACAGAATTATACACTTAAAAATGGTAAATATAATGCTATATGTATTTTACCACAGTAAAACTAAATATTTTTTTAAAGGCCCGGACTGAGAACCAGTTCTACCATTTAAAAATTATATGATCTTGGGCTATGTAAGAGCTGCAAATTCCTCATATGCAAATAGGGATAACAATGCCTACCTCACAGAATTTTTGTGACAAGGAGATATATTATGTAAAGTATTTAAACAGGTTTTTTTTT
>NW_005276658.1:0-409 GCF_000412655.1 Myotis brandtii | reverse complement strand
TTCAATAAATGTTTAAAAGACCAATAAGAAAAGGGCCAAAAATTTGAAAGATGAAACGACAGAGCAGCCGGAAGCTAGTAGTAAAAACATTGAAAGAAAATATAAGCTAGTTCTTTTAGTGAAGAGTTTATGTGAATGAAATGTAGAAAGTAATTCCACGTGTGTAGATCCTCCCAAGTATAATGAAGAACAACATCATTGAATGTAATAACATTTAATTTACATAACAATGTATTATAGAGTTATTTCTCTTTATTCTCATGATACTTATGAGAAGTTATTTTTCTTTACACTCATAATATTTATAAATACTTACTATCCTGGTATTTGCGCAAACCACCTCCTGAGATCATAATCTTAATAGATATTCAAAAGTCAGAGGGGAGGCAGTTTCCTAAATAAAGTTCAG
>NW_005276657.1:0-409 GCF_000412655.1 Myotis brandtii | reverse complement strand
AGCTTTTAGGAAACGATATGGCAATACGATGGTGATTCAGACCATGTGACAACAGTAATGGTGGGAAGAAGAGGTCAGATTCTAGAAATACTTTGACAGCAGGGACAACAAGATTTCCACAAATACAATGAACAAACAAAAGATAGGCTCAAAGGTGGAGCTGCCATCCACTGAGATGGTTCATATCATAACTTTCCTTAAAATATATTTATTTATTGGTGAAAAGTTTTAGAATAAGAGCACAGAATTTGGAGTTAGACAGATTTGACTTCAAGTCCTGGCTTGTTCACTTTCTAGATGTCTAACCCTGTGAAAATAACCTTTTCAGTCTCAGTTTTCTCATCAGTAAAAATGGGTTAAAATGCCTACATTCCAAGTTTTCTGTTGGAAGTAAATGGGGATAATACAT
>NW_005276656.1:0-409 GCF_000412655.1 Myotis brandtii | reverse complement strand
GGGGAACCTTCATAAACCAATATTTGCAATAAACACAAACAAATGCGAGATGGTCTAGCTATTAGAAGATCCATATGGTTGATATTAAGATAAGGAAGTTATATAGTGACCATACTCCAAAAATAAGATGGCTTTGATTTTGGCTTTTAAAAGAAATAACTAAATTTAAATCCACTCTTGATTTTTAGGGTTATTGTTTTAATGTCAGTATAATATTTTTAAAGTGGCTGTCACCTTAACAACATAATAATGTTACTTTATCTCTGCTTTCGTGTTTTTATTTTCTATCATTTTAAGATAGTTCAATTCTTTGTGTAAAAATAGCTAGTTTTATTAGTAATCACTATTGCTACTACCTTGGCAAAAGCCAAATATAACCAGGACAACAAAATTCCATGACTCTTTTTTT
>NW_005276655.1:0-409 GCF_000412655.1 Myotis brandtii | reverse complement strand
CCCCTGTTTAAAAAGTTTGAGGACCCCTGCCCTAAATAATTCAACCACATCTCATCTCTTAGAAACAAGAACATTCCCCTCCCATTTAATCACAATATTAATATCACATCCAAGAAATTCTGTAATATTTTCCCAATACCATCTAAAATCCAGTGTGTATTCAAATTTCCCAACTTGTTCCCAAAATGTCTTTTAGAGCTATTTTGTTTTGTTCTAACTGGGGTCCAATTAAGGTTTACACCAGTTGTTACTTTTTCATCTACTGCCCACTGCTTTTTTTCTTAGGACATTGGCTCCCCGACTCTTTGAGGAGATCAGGCTTGTTACAGATGTCCCAGTTGATTGCTTACTCATGGTGTCCATTAACTTTCATTTCCTGTCAATGTTTCCTGTAAACTTTAAGTTAGGC
>NW_005276654.1:0-409 GCF_000412655.1 Myotis brandtii | reverse complement strand
AAACACCCTCAGATGGCAAAAAGTGTTATCCTTGAGGAAATACATAGTTTGGCTGGAGTCCAAAACTCAAGGGTAGTGAAGCTAGCAATGAAAGGTTAGATCATCGAGGATTTTTGTTGCTCCTGTTAAGCATTTGAATATTTCTAAAATACTAGGAAAAATAGTTTTAATTTGTTTGTATGTAGTCATTATACTTGCTTATTCTCTAAAACTGCTGAAAGTATCATGAATTTGTGGAGTTTACCTATGAGCTTACTTCAAGGTTCTTCATCAACTTAAAACTACTGGGATATTAAAATACACAGGGTAAACTTTGGGATGATTATTCCCAAGGTTCTTTCTATTCTGTAGCACCACAGTATTTGCTGGATGTGTAAATATGGCACAAAGCTCCTTTCTTTGTTGTAAA
>NW_005276653.1:0-409 GCF_000412655.1 Myotis brandtii | reverse complement strand
GGCTTCACCACCAACAGCCTCAAAGTATCTCTTCCTCATAGTGTCCTGGCCTCAGAGGGCATGTGATGAACCAGAAGCCACCAGCATGGACCCCATCACAGCTTGCTGAGCTGTGTCCCCCTCACACGAGCTGAGCGCCTGGGTGGCATGTCTGTGTAAGCACCAATGGTAAACACGCCCCCTTCCAGCCCTCCTGCAACCCTGCCAATTCCCTCCAAACCCCGACTGGCTGCCCTCCAGAGACTGTAATACTATGAAGTAAACTCAGACCCAGCTCCAGTCTGCAGGGAGCTAGTTCCCAGTTGAACTTTCTTCCCGAATATAAATTATTGACACAGAATCTGGCACATGAAGAGTTTTGGAATTTTCCTCCATGTTATGAAGTTTTGGAGTCTGATGGGCCTAGATT
>NW_005276652.1:0-409 GCF_000412655.1 Myotis brandtii | reverse complement strand
CCCTTACATAACCAGACTCTCCATTGGAAAACAAACTAAAACAAGAGTTTAGAATGCAGCGCCTCTCCCACTGCTGCTTTGGGGAAAGAAAGACAAATCTCCACTACATTCGAGTTGGATCTGCTTTAGGAAGATGGTTCCCGCCAGCGTGTTAGTCCCTTTTCAGGGAGAAAGCTCAAGCAGTGAAGGGCCGGGCTTTTCCAGGGCCAGGCTGGAAATGCTGAACGCACTGCGAAGCCCAGGTCCCTAATACTAACCCTTGCGCATTTGCCCTGGGTGTAGACACAGACTTCATCCCCTCGTTGGTAGCCAGAGTAACCGAGTTCCAAAGGTGGACCAAGCAGCCCAAGTCCTGTAGCTAATTAGGCAGGAAAGCTGGAGCCAGGGCAAGAGTCTGCAGGCTCTGAGT
>NW_005276651.1:0-409 GCF_000412655.1 Myotis brandtii | reverse complement strand
GACTATGTGGTAGACTCGAGTTTTTTCTAAATAGACAATCAATGTGCTGGTCTTTTGCAGAAACCTAGTACAGCAGTGGAATATCTAGCAGCCCATCTGTCCAAAATCCACGGCCTGGACTGGCACCCAGACAGCGAGCACATTCTTGCTACCTCCAGTCAAGATAATTCTGTCAAGGTGAGTGGTACCCCAGTGGGGAAGCTGGGGAGCTGTGTTTGGGAGGCATCAGTTTGTGTTTATGAGGCAACACTTTCTTCTGAAGGAAAGCTACAGTATGTTGGCGCAGTCTGTGTGTTTCAGGGGTGCATGTTCTTGTTGGGGAGCTGAGCAAGTAAACCTGGTTATGTAGACCAGTAGGAGTGATATAGTAGCATATCTATATATATAAAAGCCCAGCGACCAGAATGGT
>NW_005276650.1:0-409 GCF_000412655.1 Myotis brandtii | reverse complement strand
GAAAAGTTGAAATTGCTTCATAACATGAAGAAAAAAAGAATTCTGAGCTTGATTCAAATCCCAATTTTTTTGTTAAAATTTATATAGGAAAGAGATATTTATTATATTTATGTGTGGACCTCACTTTGAGCCTAAATTCAACACTGACAAAAGGCTATAGATGTCTTCAAAATACTTATAAAAGTGGAGGTACAAATATATTCTGGTAGAGTATTGCTCTTTTCAAATACATCTTTCTATTTTATTCCTCCATACTGGCATAATGAATAGCATTATTGCTGTTTAAGACTTAAAACAGCTGCATTTCTAATTTTGGCAGATTATGAGGGATTTTTATATGGGTTGCATGTTAAAAGCAAATAAACGACATGCCAACCAGCAGAATGAGTGTGCTGGGCAGATGGTGGCA
>NW_005276649.1:0-409 GCF_000412655.1 Myotis brandtii | reverse complement strand
TACCGAGCAGTGGGGTGTCAATCATCTGTATCTGTGAAGTGTCTGTAGGTTACAGACCTGTCTCCACACTCCAGCCCGTTTGCTCTTCACCACACTCCAGTGAGGTGGGCAGGCTTACCGTTATCTCCCCATTTTACAGATGGGGAAATGGAAGCTCCAAGGCTCTTTGCCAAGATCTCCCTGATGGTTAGTGGGAGTCTGATTTGCACAAATCTGTCACCACGACCGACCCGTTTCACGGTGTTTGCACCCAGAGGGTCCATCGTGGCCAAGGTTAACAAGAGACAGTGTAGATGTTGATCTGGCAAGGCTGGAAGAGAAGGCAGACGGGGACAGGCTCATTCTGATGGTGACTCTGATCAGGGAGCAGCATCCCCTGCTAACGAGGATGTCAATTAGCAGTAGCTGG
>NW_005276648.1:0-409 GCF_000412655.1 Myotis brandtii | reverse complement strand
ACTGGTTGTTCTGCCGTTGGGTCAATTTGCATATTAGCTTTTTTTTATATAGGCTAATATTCTATTGTGTAGATTATTTGTCCATTCTCCTACTGAAGGGTATCTTGGCTGCTTCCAGGTTTTGGCATTTATAAATAAAGCTTCTATAAGCATCCACATGCAGGTTTTTGTGCGGACATGTTTTCAACTCCTTTGCATAAATACCAAGAAGCATGATTGTTGGATCTTATGAATAGAGTATGTTTTGTTTTATAGAAGCTGCCAAAGTGTCCTCCAGAATAGCTGTATCACTTTTGCTTTGTCATAAGCAATGAATAAGAATTTCTGTTGCTTCATATCTTCTCTAGCATTAGGTGTTGACAGTTCTGGATTTTGCATTCTAATAGCTGTGTAGTGGTAGCTCATTGTT
>NW_005276647.1:0-409 GCF_000412655.1 Myotis brandtii | reverse complement strand
AGACACAAAACCAAATTTCTTGAAGGTAAATTATATTAAATAATACAACAAATAAGAAAAACAAAGCATGGAATTGCTTTTTCTGCATATTTATATATTGACTACTAGTCTTAAGGCTGTTTTAGCTAATATGTTTTGAGAAAGCAGAAAAGCTACTTCCTTGAGTTTTCAGCCACAATGAAATAGCAAGATTCAGTGCTTGTACTCAGTGTCATCTCACTTACACTAGAGGCTTCCCTTTCATATAAACTACCTGCAAGTTTATGACAGCTTAAACTCACCATGATCAATGCGAAGAGGAGGGAGGCGTTGAGCTGAAAACAGGCCACTTTCATAGGATCTGAAAGAAATGTAATCAATTACCTATTGCCATGTACAAGCCACCCCCAAACTTAATGACTTGAAACAA
>NW_005276646.1:0-409 GCF_000412655.1 Myotis brandtii | reverse complement strand
GCTCTGGCAGAGGGAGGGCAGAGTGGACTAGAGCTGTTTGAGGAGAATCCAGGGCTGGGGGCTCTGGGATTAGAGCTCAGAAGGCAGCCACCCCGGCTTTCTGTGCTGAGTCATTCCACCACACTGCAGAGGACATATTTCTCAGACAGACCTTTACCAGCCAGGAAGCTTTTGGAGCAATTGACCTATCCTATTGGAAAACCTCTCACCCCACCCTGTGGAGTCTATGCCTGGCTGTGTCCTATAGCCTGAGGCACATTAAAACTATGAAAAAACAATCAGACTGCAGGAAGAGGCAGTCTGGAGGCTTTGAGTCTTTGCCTGACCTCTTCTGGATCTGGGGCTAGGAAAGGCAGACATTGGTGCACATCTTGGTCCATTCCAAGGTACTCAGCCCTAGCAGAGGGAG
>NW_005276645.1:0-409 GCF_000412655.1 Myotis brandtii | reverse complement strand
ATATAAACAAGAGTTAAGTTCCTACAGCATTTCATCAACATTATAGTGAAACAATGTTGAACAAAATGACGTTATTTGAGGACCTGCTATATAACACTTACCTTTACTTCAAGCCCACCTGTACCCAACCCATTTTTTTAAACTAACATTTATTTATAGAAATCTTCAAACTCACTAAAAAGTTGAATTTTGCAATGGGCACGTGTATTCACCACCTAGATTCTACCATTAACATTTACCTCTTGCTTTTCCAACTTTCACTCCCTCAGTGCATTTTTCTTTCCATCCACTAACTCATCTTGTGGTTTGGTTTTGTTTTAAATATATTTTTTATTGATTTCAACAAGGAAGGGAGAGGGAGATAGAAACATCAAATGATGAGAGAGAACCATTGATCAGCTGCCTCCTG
>NW_005276644.1:0-409 GCF_000412655.1 Myotis brandtii | reverse complement strand
GTATAAATACCTGTTGGCATGTATCTCTGGTTTGTCATGGACAAACAGACAACAGACGTCTGGTTGGCATTCGCTACCTGTAGCACAGGGAACCCCTTCCATTTACTTCATTGTGAATTCTCCGTTGTTCAAATTGACCTTCAGCTAGAGGATTTGCGGGTGACTTCCATATAGAAAGCACTTGTTAAATACTATTTGGAAGTGTGCTACCCATCATTGATTTTGAACTTTTCTGATATTCGCTATCTGACAGAACTGAAGGCAAATTAGAAAGCTGAGTTTTATAGACCATCAGAAGAATTCCATCAGCAACATAAAAGGCAGAAAACCTGACTCGAGGCTCCGAAAAAAGGGAAATGTTTGCAGCATTTCCATTTCCTCTATTTTGATGGGAGAAAAAAGAAAAAAA
>NW_005276643.1:0-409 GCF_000412655.1 Myotis brandtii | reverse complement strand
TTTTTGGGGGTGTGATGTGCTTGGGGGTCTGACTGAGTGGTAGGGCTCTCTCTGCAGCAGTGGCTTTAGCCTGCGAGTCCTGGCTTCGACAGGGCAGGGTCTCCAAGTGGAACTGCATCGCCGGGCGTCTGAAGGTCACTCTATCCGGAGGGTCCTGGCGCTGTTTTCAGCTGCTGTCATAGCAACGCACAAGTCACGTGGCCTGGGCTGGCAGGAGCTCTTTTCTGGGGGGTGGCCCTGACCGGATCTTGCCGGCCAGATGCTCTGACGGACATCTTCACAGCTGTGGCCCCTGGCTTGCGGGGCCCGGATGCTTTACAAGCGAAAGGGAAAATGCATGTGTTCTGTATTTGGTTAGCGAGGGCTCTTTGGGAGTGAACATACGGAAAGATGGTGTGGCTGAGTGAGA
>NW_005276642.1:0-409 GCF_000412655.1 Myotis brandtii | reverse complement strand
TAAAGATATAAAGGAGCCACATTGAAACAGGTAGGAGGGACAAAGACATAAAGTGGGCTGGCCCCAAACCCATGTGTGGTGGTGAGAATCCATAGGATTTCTCAGCTGCAGATGTCCTCACTGAGGAGTGAGGGGTCTCAACCCAAAGTCGGGCTTCCCAGCCCAGAGCACCAGTGCTGGGAAGATAAGCCCATGAAACATCAGGCTGTGAAAATCAGCAGGATTCTGTCCGTCCAGGTCAGACAGGATGCTGCTTAAAACCTAGGTGTCCTCTTAAAGGACCCACAAAATCTCACTTGTGGGCACTCATCTTGACCTCTGGCAGAGGGACAGTGGCTTGGGGGCCACCAGATACATACAGGGAGAAACTGAGTTATGTGGCTTCAGGGTCAGGGCTGGAGGGATGACA
>NW_005276641.1:0-409 GCF_000412655.1 Myotis brandtii | reverse complement strand
GATCCTTGGACTAAGTACAACAGACAGTTATTAGACATAAAGGAGGATGAGCACTTCAAAACCAATTATATGGCTTTTGTTTTGAAATGTCTATTAATGTGTGGTGAAGTCAACCACTGTGAAATAAAAGCATTATAATAATTTGCACTTGATACTTTCTTTATGGAACATGAGTTGTTTGTAGGTCCAGCCTTTGGGGAGATCTGGTATTTGCCATTTGGATTCTAGTTGACTGCCAACTTACGTTAAGAGTAATTTTCCTTATGTAGAGGACTACTTTCTCCAAAGATTAAATGTAACACTTCTGTCTCCAATGAAGAGGAAAGAGTACATGTATCAAAAAAGTTCCAGAAATCACCATCATTTAGTTAATATCTTGCTTTTGCTACTAAATATTTTTCATTCTGTT
>NW_005276640.1:0-409 GCF_000412655.1 Myotis brandtii | reverse complement strand
TTGTTTCCAACTCCTGGTCCAGGCCACCTTCATCAACCTCTTCCTCCCAGGTCTCCTTGCTGCCACCTCCATCACCCTTAAAGTCCAGGCCCCACAGAGCAGCTAGAGGGACCTCCTTAAACTAACCATCTGCTTAAACCCACCAAGGACTTCCCATCACATTTAAATTCTGCACACATCCCACAGCGACTCCCAAACCTCATTTCCCATCACTCTGCCTTCACTCACTCACCTTCCATCAGCAAATCCTTCATTCAGATCCTCCCAACCCCAGGGCCATTTCATGGCTTTTGCCTTCCCTGCCCCATTCTTCCCAGAGCTAGCTAGCTTCTCCTCCTCCAACTCTCAGATTTCCTGGAAACATGCCCCCCCCCCCTCCAGAAAGCATTCCCCTTCTTTTCTTCTTCTT
>NW_005276639.1:0-409 GCF_000412655.1 Myotis brandtii | reverse complement strand
TTTTTTTAATGTAATGTATCCAATAACTTCAATAAATTGATCAAGTATTCTTGCATTTATCAAATAACATATCACTATATCCTTCTATAAACTGAAATTAACTAGTCTTTAAGTTGAAAAGGTTTCAGATTCTAAAGTACTTTATGTGCTTTAATTATGGGAATTAACTAGGAAAAAAATGTCAATGGGCAAAGCAGGAAAGGTATTTCATAACTTTAAAAGTAATCAGTAAATTTCTGCTCAAAAGCTATTGATGTCAAAAGGAAAACATAATGAAATCCCAGTACTTCAAGTGCAGTGCTTGGACTCAACTTACTTGGTTCTGTTTCCAGGGAGTACCAGTTCCCCACGGCTATGTTAGATGTGGTGGGTCAAGCTAACTGCCTGAGTGAACAAGAGCATGTGTGTG
>NW_005276638.1:0-409 GCF_000412655.1 Myotis brandtii | reverse complement strand
CCTGGAGCTTCTCCGCTTCTTTTCCAGGGTCCTCCCCACAGCATCTGTGCCCGCAGGGGCCATCTGGCTGCAGGAAGCAGTGCCAGCGGGACTACTACCTGGACAGGGCCAACCGGTGCACAGCCTGCGTGACCTGCAGCGGTAAGAGCCTGTCCTCCCCCGAGGGCTCCTTCCAGTGAGGGGGCGGGTCTGGGGAGAGACAGGACCTAGAAGGTGGGGAGCATCGAGATTTGGTGACTGCACTCTGACCTGGCCCCCTGGTGCCTCAGTTTACCCCTCTGGATTTGTGAATTGATACCAGCCATGACCTTTTGCACCCATGCTTTTTGGAGACACTTAGTTAACGTGTTTCTTCAAGGGAGGGACTCACATTTATTGAGTTTAATGTTTGGGGAAGAGCTAATCTTTC
>NW_005276637.1:0-409 GCF_000412655.1 Myotis brandtii | reverse complement strand
ATCAAGTCAGTGTCGGATTCCTGTCTTTGATGTTGTATTATAATTATGTTAGATAAACTCCTTAGAGGAAACTGACTGGAGGGCACATGGGTCCTCTGTGTACTATCTTTGCAAGTTTCTGTGAATCTTTGTTTCAAAATAAAAAGTTTGTTTTGGGAGAATTCTGAGAAGCAGCAGAGGCTTACTGGTATATGACCTCTGGTCAGAAGAACCACGTTCTGCTAAGAGCATTTGAAAGCAAAGTGTGACACAAAGGGAAGTTGGCTCCCAATTAGGGAGAAATGCCATATGCAGAGCTTTTTGTGGCTGAGAGAACCATCATTCCTTTCCATTATGAGTCCCAAGTAGATCTGATGTGTTGTTGTTTTTTTGTTGTTGTTTTTAATCCTCATCTGAGGATATTTTTCCA
>NW_005276636.1:0-409 GCF_000412655.1 Myotis brandtii | reverse complement strand
CGAGAAAGCAGAGGAAATACTGCATCAATAGTGGACATTCAAAAGGCTAAAGTGGCCCAAGCATGAGAGCTAGCTAGGGAAATACACCTTCTGAGTTACAATTAAGGTCCTTCCTCCCCAAAGCATCGCACTTAATGAAAAATAACTTATTCACTGGTATATTGTAAATCAGGAAAATACCTGATACTAGAGTCCCAACATTAATCATTATCAGATATCATATTAAAAACAACCTGGGCTCTGATTCATCAAATAACCATAGTTTTAAATTTTATCCCTGAATCTGAGCCAAGAATACAAACTAACTAGAATCCCTTTCCCAACTTTTCAGGAAATTTAAGATAAAAAATAATTATTAAACAATAGTATATACTTCTTTTTTAAAAAAAAATATATTTTTATTGATTTC
>NW_005276635.1:0-409 GCF_000412655.1 Myotis brandtii | reverse complement strand
TTAATGCTTAATGCTTTCTCTACTACTCTTATTCCTGAACTCTCATTGTTTAAGTGTCTCACCCCCACTATACCATGTCTTATAAATATTTATTGAATGAATGGAGGGAGTACGTACCTGCTTACAATTCTAAGTAAAGGGAATTCAGGAGTATAGTATTTGTTTTTCCAGAAATGCTTCCAATTAACCATTCCCTCATCGGTGCACATGTAGAGGGAAATGGAAAGTTCCTTTCTAGAATGTCTGCGTTGTAATTGCTGCTGTCAGGATGATTAATGAGCAGTGGTTTGTGACCAGGACCCTCGATGGTGACCTGGTGGTCAGCAGAGGCCACCTCGTCTCAGATATTTCTATCCTTGCATGAGGTGTTTCTTTCCTTCCTTCTTTCTTTCTTTCTTTTTTTTTTTTT
>NW_005276634.1:0-409 GCF_000412655.1 Myotis brandtii | reverse complement strand
CTAGGAATATAGAAATTATTCTCTAGCTATACTGTAAACTATGGTTAAAGATCATATCATTTGGTTTTCCTGCTATAAAATGTTTTTAAGAACATACATCTGTTTTTTAACTTGTGATTTTTAAAAAATCCTCACCGGAGGGTATGTTTTTATTTATTTATTGGTTTTAGAGAGAGGGAAAGGAAGATAAAGAGAAAGGGAAACATCAGTGTGAGAGAGACATTGATTGGTTACCTCCCATTTGCACCAAGACTGGGGGATGGAATCCACAACCTTTTGGTGTACAGATGATGCTCCAACTAACTGAACCACCCGGCCAGGGCTTAACTTGTGATTTATATAAATATTTTTTAAATTGATTTCAGAGAAAGGGAGAGGGGGAGAGAGAGATAAAACATCAATGATGAAA
>NW_005276633.1:0-409 GCF_000412655.1 Myotis brandtii | reverse complement strand
GGCTTCCCTCCCTCCACCCCAGCCCCATCTTTGGATCAGGAAGGGGAGGGGACGGGAAGGCTGAGGAGGGACAGCTGCCACCCCGGTGTCCCTGACTACGTCCGGGGCTGAGGCCTCCGCGTGCGCTTGGTCCGGCGGGTGGGGGCCGAGCCCACGAACTCGAACTGCTTCTGCCTCTCGACCTGGTTGGGGAAGGGCAGCTGGCCCTCGTACAGGCGCTTGATGAAGTGGGCCTCCCGCTGGTTCTGGCGGCTTCGGGAGGCCTGGCGCGGCCGGCCCTGCCGCGTGAAGGCCATGAACCAGCCCTCGTGCCGGGCGTTCTGGAAGGCCGTGTAGTTGTTCTCCAGCACAATCTCCGTGAACACGCAGTCTTTGCTTTTCCCGCTGGGCTGCCAGGGAAAGAAGGAGA
>NW_005276632.1:0-409 GCF_000412655.1 Myotis brandtii | reverse complement strand
TCCTTCTCCCTTCCTCTCTCTGAAATCAATAAAAAGACATATTAAAACACACACACACACAAACACACAAAAGACCTTCTAGAATGAGGCCCAGGATTCAACTCTGAGAAGGTGTGCATGCCCAGCTCTTTATCAAAGGGAAGGGCATCAGTTTTGTCCAAACCCTGGGGCTGACCGAGGATCGTTGCCAGGGCTGCAGGCAGCTTTGGGCCTGAGTGAGAAGCCGTGGGCCCAGGGGTCTCTGTCATATAATTCAGAATCTGTCTCCTAGCAGCTTCCCAACAGGTTATCTGGGGCCTGTTTATCTCTTTTATACTCACAGAAGGCAATACTCTACTTTTTAAAAAGCAGAAATAAGATACCCGGCCGGTATTGCTCAGTGGTTAAGCATCGACCCATGAACCAAGAG
>NW_005276631.1:0-409 GCF_000412655.1 Myotis brandtii | reverse complement strand
ATAACTAGCACATAGAAATACAGAATAAATAAATATTAGTTAATCAATAAACTGTGAATGGAGAGAAGCACAAATAGAATGATAAGCATGCAAGTTGAGGGATTTCAATAATAGACGCTCATGAAGCTCAAGTACTGCAAAAGTGTGAGGGCTCATAAACAATTTCTTTGTCTTTAGCTTTTTTGCCTGGTTGCCCCTTCCCTCCCCCCAGCTCCTTTTGGAATTTCTCTCTATCTGTCTCCCCAGGCTTTGGACTCAAGCCTCCCATCAAATTATTCAGCCTTCTCTCATTCCTCTTTTCCTCCTTTTCTGCTCACTGTACCACAAATTCTTTTTTACTTCTCTTGAAGAGTAGTTAAATTATCTCCTCTCTTATTAGACCATGCCCTTATCATTTTACTCCTTGCAC
>NW_005276630.1:0-409 GCF_000412655.1 Myotis brandtii | reverse complement strand
CCAGGACCATGTCCAGCTTGTTCACGGCTCCATCCCAGAGCCCACCACAGGGCTCTGAGGTCTAAGCATCTACTACGCCTCCAGAGGGGCTGGGGAGTGTTCGTGCACCAGGAGACCATGTCCCCGCTGTCCCTGTGCTCGGCTGGGACTATGGAATCCTCACTGCGGGAGCAAAAGCATGAGCGTCACTTCCGGTCCCAGGCAGGTAAGAGCCAGTGTGCGCTGAGCCTTGGTGGAGACTTAGGACACCCAAATAGGGAAGCTGGTGACCAGGTGAGAGCATGAGACCCAGCCTGACAGGCTGTCATGGTGGGGGTGGGGAGAAGGGAGACAATCCTTTAAGCCGCTGAGATTTACAGATTTGTTAACATAACAGTCTGATGTGACCACACACACACACACACACACA
>NW_005276629.1:0-409 GCF_000412655.1 Myotis brandtii | reverse complement strand
AGTCAGAACAGGGAACTGCAGTTAGAGAGACACAGACCTGAACACTCAGTACAAACCAAGGAAATGGGGCAGGCCTCAGTCCCTGGATCTGAAGCCAGATGGAGCCTTGTCACCATGGCAACTTGTTATATGGGATACACAAGAAATGATGTGAGTCTGGAAGGTGGAAAAGAGGGATGCGAAACAAGAGAAGCCACCCAGTTGAGTCCAGAGGCTGATCTAAATGATCAGGTTTCTAAACAGGCCTCTTTCAAAGGATGGGGCCCTTTTTTCTTAAATGGCTTACTAGGCAGATGCTCAGGATGCAGAACCTGGTGCTGCAGACCTCTTTGTCTATAGCAGTGGTTCCCAACGTGGGGCAATTTGATTTTTAAAGGGGGGGCAATTTGAGAATGAGTTATTAACAGTG
>NW_005276628.1:0-409 GCF_000412655.1 Myotis brandtii | reverse complement strand
GCCCATGTTAGCCTTTGAGTTTGACATGTTTGCTGTACATGCTTCCAGGGTCTCGCCAAGCTCTTCCCTGACCCGGGAGCACTCAGACAAATGTGGGCGGGGCCACCTTACCTGCGCAGCGTGAAGCGCACCGTGTCCTCGTTGTGGGAGGCCACCATCACTTCAGCCTTGCCATTGTTCTTCAGTTCCTCCAGGACATAATTGAGGCACCTGGGGGGAGAGGCACGTGAGCCTGGGCCTGGAGAGCTCCCCACGGGGCAAAGGCCACAGGTGGGCCCAGGGCCACTCAGCGAGCCCGCTCCTCCTAGAGGTACCCATGGTGCCAGGACAAGACAAGGGGCACTCAGCCTTCTCAGCACCTGTGAGTACGAAAGAAAAAGCAAGCAGCACTGGGGTTAGGCATCGGAGG
>NW_005276627.1:0-409 GCF_000412655.1 Myotis brandtii | reverse complement strand
AAGCTCTATCCACTGAACCAAACCAACTAGGGCCAATCACTTCTTTGACCAACCTGTCTCAAATAACCCTGTCCCATCCTATATTACTCCCCACTACCTCCCTTTCTTCTTATTTATTTTTCTTCTTAGCACTTATGATCAAATGAAATATTGCATATTTATATATTGCAAATGAAATATTCCATGTGATTACTTGTTTATTCTTGACCCGCCTTCTCCCTCTATGGACAAGCTGTAAGAGAAGAGGACTTCATCTGTTTTTGCTCATTGTTGCATGCCCCGATCTTACAAAGTGTTTGACATGATGAAGGCTCCGGAACTACTTGTTTAATAACTAAACAGTGCAATAAACTTATTAGTGAATGTAGATATTAAAATAATGATGCAAATTTATTTTTTTCTCTTTTTT
>NW_005276626.1:0-409 GCF_000412655.1 Myotis brandtii | reverse complement strand
TCCCTGCCCAGCTGCTGACAGGTCCCTGGGTTTATGGCCCAGGAGAGGAACCACTCCAGCCGTAAATCACCTGGCCCACCCTTTTTTATCGTCCTCTAGCTCTTGCCTCTCCTCTTGCCTGGCTCCCTCTCTCCTGGCCCTAATCACCAGTGACCCTCCTCACAGCCCAGAGCTGGATTGATCGCTTGGCAGTTTACAGCGTGTAGTCTGGAGCCAGACTCCACCTGAACTACCTCTGTGCCCGTGGGCAAGCCATTTAACCTCTTTGTGTTTAACTTCCCTATACATACCTACCTCACAGAGTTGTTATGCGTATCAAATGAATTAATACTTACAAAGTGCTCAGAATAGCAAAACAATTGGTAAGTATGAAATGCCTTCAAAGACCACCTGAGGTGTTTTCTTTTTT
>NW_005276625.1:0-409 GCF_000412655.1 Myotis brandtii | reverse complement strand
AAAGAGGCAAAAAGGTTGGGTCAGAGTAAGAAGGGTGTGCAAGGTTTCTGACGAGCAGTTCTGGGGAGGCAGAGGTCCCGCTGGGGCATGAGTGGAGGTGAGCAGGGCACCCCTCAACCTCCCTCTGAACCAGCTCCCCGACCTCTGGCCTCCTGCTCAGAGATTGAGGTTGGCTCGGTGCCCAGTCTCCTCCCCTCCTCAGTCCTTGTCTCTGAGCTGCGAAGAGGAAACCAGAGCCTCTCTCCCTGCCAGTGTCCGGTTTCTGAGTTTCGGGGGCGGGCCGTCTGGTGACAGTGACAGGCGTCCCCAGCTCCCTGGCCAGCTCAGTCCCATCCCAGAGCAGGACCCGGCCCCGATGCAGCGATTCCTGCAGCTCCCAGCGGCCGTGGCCAGGACGGGGGCCCGAGGG
>NW_005276624.1:0-409 GCF_000412655.1 Myotis brandtii | reverse complement strand
AGGAAGGTTGAGAACCACTGTGCTAGGTGATTTGAAGGAAACAGTTGAAATATATAAAATAATTCCTGCCCTGAATTAGATGACACATAAGATAGTAATTTAAGGCAAAATTAAGCAATTAAGACTAAATAAATTCTACAAATCATAGTGCAAAATTTTGGTTGGAGATAATAGTTTCAATTCAAATCTCAAAATCTTTTTACTCTAAGCCTAAAATGGGAAAACAAAGATTTGGTTAGAAATAATAAAAAATATATGGATATATATTATTACATATAATATAATACTTACTATTATATATTATATTCCATGCACATCATATACATACATAATACATTTTTATTTTTTAACCTAACTTCTTTCTTTCACATACATTATATATAACTAGAGGCCCGGTGCATGAATTCTT
>NW_005276623.1:0-409 GCF_000412655.1 Myotis brandtii | reverse complement strand
CCTGTGGAGAAGGGGAGGAGCATGACGATTCTTCTCTGGTGTTCACTCAATTTTGAAGGGATATTATGGATTTCAGAATGAATAATATGTTTCTAGTAACCACTCCCTGAAAGCTTATTAAATGGAAATAAATCAAATTGCATATTGGGCTGAAATGTTCCTCCTACTTTTTCTTCCTTTTTGCTTTATAAAAATTTTCCTTTTATCCCCTTTTCCTCAACCCCCAGGTGCAGAGGAAGAGATGGATTGAGATTTCTAATGAAGAATGATTTCAAATCCTCCCTATCTAACCACTCACTTCTGCCACTATAACTTTTTACATAGTAAGTCTGCAATAACTGTTTTCATTAAATTAATCTATTACTATAGAGGTCCCTAAAATTCTTATTGTATAGAATTATATTTTTTT
>NW_005276622.1:0-409 GCF_000412655.1 Myotis brandtii | reverse complement strand
CGGTTTGCCTTGTGAAGTGCTTGAGAGGACAAGAGAATGTTCTGAGAAGACAGGCACGTCACAGTATGCGAGGGCAGCTCTCTGCAGGCCCTTTCATTCTTGATGTTTTGGACCCTAATTTCTATCTGCCCCAGTAGCTCTCTGATAGAGAGGTTTTGGGGTGTGGGTTTTTTTGGTATTTATTTAATAGCAGCATTACTATTAATTTTGGTGGGAACATTGGCTTGTTAGGAGCTATTCTGTCATGGCCAGAAGTTGACATCTATTTGATTTTTTAAAAATTGACAGATTCTCTAGACTCCATGAAAATCTGAGAAATTAAACTCTCTGTCATAGTTCCAGGAAAAGCCTTCTGGCCACCCCATTCCTAGATGTATCAATCTGACATTTCAAAAGAGCATATACATGC
>NW_005276621.1:0-409 GCF_000412655.1 Myotis brandtii | reverse complement strand
AAAGGTCTACCCTTGTTCTTATTCATGGCTGCATAGTCCTTCACTCAACGGATCACATACGTTTTAGTTTGTATTAAAATACAGATTTCTTCCAGTTTAAAAAAATTACATCTAGATCTATAATGATTATCCTTTTACAAAAGTTCTACACGCAGGTGCAAGTATATCTGTAGGATAAATTTCTGATATATTTCTTCTACTTGAATGAAACAGCATCGATAATTTAAATTCCAGACACTAACTTTTGATTTAAAAAATGTTTATTTGGCCGATGGTATTAGTCACTGCACATGTGGCAGTGACCGACCATTATTACATCTGAGTCCTGCTTTCGTTGCGTTGTAAGAGCTAGAACCTTGGCGAGTATGCATATTATCTATATATATAAAAGCCTAAGTGACCTTTACGA
>NW_005276620.1:0-409 GCF_000412655.1 Myotis brandtii | reverse complement strand
CACATTACATGATTTTGCCCAGTACACAACCCTTATTCTTCGCAGGGGAAGTTAGTAAGTGCTTACAATGTTTTCCATCTTACTATGACAGAAGACTATTACTTCATAATCTTACTTTGTCTTATTGTTTATTCAAAAAATAAAAACAGATCTTGTTTATTGACTTGCAAAATGATCAACAGAGATGAATTATTTACCTGGACTGGATAAAGAGCATCTCACTATTGATACAAGCAATAATGCATACAGACAGAATAGGGGCTCTGGGGTCACACAGAAGGGGTTCAAGATAAGTTGCATGGCCCTGGGCATACTTAACTTCTCTGAGACTCCATAAAAGAACTATCTACACCTATACCTCAAAGCAGATATCATATAAGAGAGTATTACACAGTGCCTGACATACAGT
>NW_005276619.1:0-409 GCF_000412655.1 Myotis brandtii | reverse complement strand
AGGTGATGGTATTAGGTGGGGCCTCTGGGGGGGCGGGTGCTTAAGTCGTGAGAATGGACCCCTCATGAACGGGATTAGTGGCTTTATTATAAAAGAGGCTCCACAGAGCTCCCCAGCCTCTTCTGCCATGTGAAGACACCACCAGAAGTCTGCCACCTGGAAGAGGGCCCTCACCCAACCACGCTGGCACCCTCATCGCAGACTTCCTGCCTCCAGAACGGTAAGAACTACATTTCTGTTGTTTATAAGCTAACCAGCCTGTGGCATTTTGTCATAGCGGCCCCGCAGGAGCTAAAACTCTGAAAGACAACGTAGGCTCCACTAGGCTCCACCCAGAACAGAAAACACCCTGATTTCAGAAGAGACAGCAAGGCGGGCCCAAAGGTGAGCACGCTGCAATTTCCTTCTA
>NW_005276618.1:0-409 GCF_000412655.1 Myotis brandtii | reverse complement strand
CGATGCTCTATCTGCTGAGCCAAACCGGTTAGGGCTGTCATTGTGGTTTTAATTTGCATTCCCAAAATGACTAATGATTTTGATCAACTTTGATGTGCTCATCTGCCATTCATATGACTTCTCTAGTAAAATGCAATCAAGTCTTTTGCCTATTTTTTTAGTTGGGTTGGTTGTCTTTACATTGAGGTTTGAGAGTTTTTTTGTATCTTCTGGTTGTTTTTTATAGATTTATGGTTTTCAAATATTTCCCCGTAGTTTGTGGCCTTTCTCCTCATTTTCTTAGTGGTGCTTTTGCTAGCATGGAAGTTTTAATTTTGATGAAGTCTAATTTAACTTTTTTTGTTTGTTTATAGATCATGCTTTCGGTGTCATATCTATAAACTCTTTAACCCAAAATCACCAAGATTTT
>NW_005276617.1:0-409 GCF_000412655.1 Myotis brandtii | reverse complement strand
CTGGCCGGGCTTAGATGGGAATAATGGGAATGCATCCATGAGGGGTCGGCGATATGCCAAGTAGCTGTGCAAGCCCTTCAGGGAATTGTGTTTTCTTTGTGAAAATCGACCAAGCGCTTGTGATTGGTTCATTTCCGTGATGAAATCCGTAACAAACCTCATCAAAAAGCGGGGGTGAAGCCAGTCATTGTTTTCAAAGTTCTGTGAGTTCACTGGACAGTTCTGTGGTCTATGGGGAGGCACGGGGTCCCTCACATCAAAACTGAAGGTCCCAGGAAACCTCCTCCTTCGGGGGGCGGCCCAGACTCTCAGCTGGGGAGCCCCTTTCTCTCCTGGCAGCTGCTTGCTATGGGGGGAGGGGGTCCCGTCTCATCTTCCCCCGATGCTGGAGGGAGGGCGGGCTGGGTGG
>NW_005276616.1:0-409 GCF_000412655.1 Myotis brandtii | reverse complement strand
TTTTTTTTTTTTTTTTTTTTTTTTTTTTTTTTAGCCCTTTGTGACACAAAAGACACACAAAAAATAGATGTTTGAGGTGTCCCCTGGTAGGTGTCAGCGTGGATTCCTCCTGTGCCTCAAAAATTATGCTGCCTCACAGGGAAGCTGCAGAGGGTGCTGTGTGAATTCACGGAGGAAAAGCAACTAGTGCAGGGAGAGTGGCTGCACACACAGAAGAAAGCTCTTCACATTCATTCACCTTCGGGAAAGCAGCTAAAACCAGAAGCAATACAAAGGTACCGTCAGCAAGTGTCTTCATTCTCCTTTAAAGCAAAGAACCTATCACCTGAGCTTTAATCACCTGCGCACCCTCTGCTATCCCTTCCTCTAGCACAGTGGTTCTCAACCGTGGCTGCACGTTAGAATCACC
>NW_005276615.1:0-409 GCF_000412655.1 Myotis brandtii | reverse complement strand
TTTTAAGTTATAATTTTGTATGTCCCACAAATGATTTATAGGTATCCAAATGGACCTTGGCAGAAAAAAAGGTTCCCACCCCTGCTCTACAGAGAAAAAAACCATAAAGCTGAGAGCATGGCCAGACAGTCTTGTGCTGATACCTCAGAAAGACCAAGTGGTCGGAATACTTGGTCATATAAAGGGCCTTCGCATGTGAATCGTGGAGCTCCTCAGCTATTCAGCTATCTCCATAAAAGTCAAAACTAGAGATGAGATTACCTAGAAAAGTTCTGGAGAGAAGCCTCTTATCAACTATATAGGAGAACATTATATCAGCAGAAACTCGGCCAGCTGGACTGAAGAGGGCAGAGAGAGTAAATTAAAGAAGGTTGACAGACTCCCAAAATTCAACAAGCAAAAAAAAAAA
>NW_005276614.1:0-409 GCF_000412655.1 Myotis brandtii | reverse complement strand
CTCACATCAATGTTTTTCTCTTCTCCCTTCCTCTCTCTCTAAAGAAACTCAATAAACTATCCCTTAAAAAAGAGACTTTGATTTTATATTCTTAATGCATTAGCGAAAACATTTGTATTGGTTTTCTTTTATTTTCATAGTCAATTTTTGAATTTTTATAATATCTGACACTTAATGAAAACTGAATGCCAGTTAATAATAATTAGCTGCAGGAAATATTCAACTCCCCACTCCTGCTCAACAGCTTATGAAGTTAGTAAGCAGAGTTGCTCAACCAAAATCTTTCAGAAATTTGGTAACAAGGAAAAGAAGAGAAATTGGACCGTCAATGGAGGAGATATCGCTTTGAATGGAGGTTGCCATTGAAGTTTGAACCAAACTTTAACAGGTTAATATGCCAAGGAGGAAA